>NW_007726389.1:747874-771790 GCF_000696425.1 Galeopterus variegatus | reverse complement strand
AAAAAAAAAAAAAAAAAAAAAAAAAGAATGAACTTCAGTGACCCACAATATAGAGAAATCATAACAATATTAAGGGAAAACTGTAAGTCCCAAAAGATTATATACAGAATGATGTTCTCCTCAAAAGGTGAAAATAAACACACACACATATTTAGGAATATACACGAAATAATTAAAATTATTAAAAACAAAGAGCAAAGAAATAATAAATATGAAATTCAAAATGTTGGTTACCTCAGGTTGGGGGAAGATGGGGATGTGATGGGAGTGGGGAGGAGGAGACCATGCAATTAGATATACGATATCCTTGGAGGACAGAGTTTTTTGTTTGTTTGTTTTTTAAAAAGATGACCAGTAAGGGGATCTTAACCCTTGGCTTGGTGTTGGCACCACGCTCAGCCAGTGAGCAAACCGGCCATCCCTATATGAGATCCAAACCCATGGCCTTGGTGTTATCAGCACCGCACTCTACCGAGTGAGCCACGGGCGGGCCCAAGGATAGGTTTATAGGGATTTATGATATTACTAAAGGTAAGTAGCTAATATATAAATAAAAGCAGGCCATGCAAGGACCAATGCTAAGGATGTGTTAGGAACCAAGGGTAATAATTAATCCAACTCTGGTACCCCTGAGATTGAACAAAGAATTTAAAAATCCTCATACGATATTAAAATTTAATTTTAGGTTAGAAGATTTTTTCTCAAATTTTTTATTTAAAAATTTTATGTACTTATTTTGACAAATTATAATCATATATAGTTATGAGGTTATATGTATACATATGATGTTACACGTATACAGTGTGGAATGACTGAATTAAACTAATTAACATATCCATCACCTTCAATAAATAATTCCTCCTGTCTAACCACAACTTTACGTTTTGTTTTCTTTTAGGTTTTTTGGCAGCTGACAGATAAGGAGATCCGAACCCTGTATGTTGGTATTATAGCACCAGGCTCTAACCAACTGATCTAACCGGGGCCAGCACATAAGTGTAACTTCGTATCCTTTGACCAACATTTTTCTTTCCCCCTAACCCCCAGCTTCTGCTAAACACCATTCTACTCTAGGTAAGAGTTTTTAAATATGTCTCAAAAGTATGGCTTTCAACAGATGCATCCCACCTCATGCCCACAATTTGATTGGCAATGTCATCAACTTTGCCAATCTTTTTCTGCTCAACTTGATCGGTAAGGCATTTTAATAACAAGCCTCCCAAACCGCATCTCCTCTTCACTGCTCCATCCAAAACATCCCCCTCTCTCACAATAACCTGCCCCAGGAGATTTCAATGTTGATGAAAGAAAGTGTTTACTTGAAGTGGGAAATTTAGCAGTGAAATTTAAATATATGGAAGGAAGTTTAAATTCAGTTCCTCAGTATCAGGAAATTTGCATAGCACAGGCTTAGAATGCAATTGAAGTGAACCGGGGGAAGGGTGGGTGTGACCAGGATATCGTCCATTATAAAATATAACCCGGAAGTGCAGATTTGAAAGTACATCCCTCAAGTCAAGATAAATGACACAGGAGTAAAAGTTTTATTTTATTTTTTATAGAAAACCTAGATTTATTTCTTAAGCTATTACAAAGACAAAACAGTTATCATTTGAAGTACTTTAAGGACTTCATCCCAGTTTCATTTGTTTTTTTGTTTTTTTTTTTTTAAAGATGACCGGTAAGGGGATCTCAACCCTTGGCTTGGTGTTGTCAGCACCACGCTCAGCCAGTGAGCAAACCGGCCATCCCTATATAGGATCCGAACCCGTGGCCTTGGTGTTATCAGCACCCTGCCTTCAGCAGGAATCTGTCGAGCTGGATTTAGCCAGAATCCTCCCTTATCCCAATGTTTTGTGTTAGTAATTTTCCATCTACTGATCCCCACACTATTTGTTGGCTGTAAAACCCCACTTGTCTTTGTATTCTAAGTACCTCTCTCTCCTACCTATTGCAAAACCCTCATTGAATAAAGGATTCATTACCATCTTTAACAAGTGTCATCATTAGTTTCATTTGTTCTGTTACAGAAACTAACTTAAGAGGCTGGAAATCAAAAGATATAAACTAGGAGACTGTAACAGAGTAGACCGGGTGAAACAAGATGAATGGAGCAAAAAGCTAGTCAGAAGCACTTGTATTAGTGGTAATATGCGGCTGGGCTGTTTCCCAAGAGGCTACCTAGAGATGCCTTAATTAATGTGGGCCCCAAATTAGTAAAACACTCGTGCCCTGTGAAGAATGAGCAGAGGCTAGGATTCTCTTGAGATCTCTTTGTCTTTCTTTTTAGGGGTAACGATATCCTTGGGACCCACAGAGGCGTATCTTAGCTTCAGCCTCTTTTTCCACCCAGTCCACCACATTTCACCACACCGGCCTGCTAGCTTACAGAGGATGCATACAGTAAAGGCAGGAATTATAGGCCTACGCAGAGGGTACCTTAGACACAGAAGGTTTGGGAGCAAATGATAAACTACAAATACCTTCTTGGTTAATTCACCTTTGTTAATAAAGGTCATAGTTTCTTATGCTGGTTACAACTTGCTGTCTCAGTATAGTTTATCTCAAGAAATAACTGGTTCGGGTGAGTTTTGGAGAAGGAAAAAGACTTTCATCAACCCCATTCCAGAGTGGAAGAGGAGCCAAGTTCTCTCCTACTTATGAGCAAAATCTTAAGGTAGCATAAATCATTTTCAGTGGTCAACATCAGCATCCTCTAACTCGATGAGAATTGGGACTAAACTTAACGTTTTTATTTCCAGCCCCTAAAAAAGAGCCACTAATCAATTCTTAACCTGCTAAAATTGAACCTGATTCCTAGTGTTCATCTTGTTCTGCTAGTAGTCAATGTGCTAAAATTTTCCATGTGACAGGCCAAGAATTCTGTTTGCTTTCTCAGTAAGCAGGTTATTTGGGACTGTTTTTCCCTATTATTTCTTAAATGTATGGATATCTTCTTGTACTGTTTTGAAAGGGTAGGGGCTTATAAATCCAATAGCGTTTATCAAGGTAGTCTGGGAACCAACACTTTCAAAATTATCTACAAAGCGTTTTTTTAAGTACAGACTTCCAGGTCCTACCCAAACCTGCCGAATCAGATTTCTGCTGATGGCAGGGTGCTGGAAGATATACCTAAGAATTTCCACGTGAGACTCCTTGGCACGAGGCTACAGTATAAAAAGCATCAAGTATGGGCCTTTCCCTTCAGCTTCACAGCTCCAGCCGCAACCTAGACGCCAGCTTCAGCCAAAAGCTTCCGACCCGGAGCGAGGAGGAACCGGATCAGCTGTTTTCTCCTGGACAGGGACTCCCGCCTACCCAGTGACCACACGCAAGCAGGAGCGCTGAGTCGGTGCAGGCGCCCCCAGGCGATGCCAGCCCCATGCTCCAGGTTCCCCTCGTGGCTCGAGGGCCGGACTCCGCCATGTGGCAACAGACCTGACGGCGAACGCTAGGAATCGGCCGGCAGCGGCAGCCCCACACAAAGCCAAGTCCCGGCCTAAGCGCTGCTCGCGGCCAAGGCGGGCCGGCAGGAACACGCCCATCCCTTCGCTAGCAAGCTCGGAGCCCCGCCCACCTGGCAGCTGCAGGAATCCGACCGGCCCCACACCTCCTCTTGACTCCGCTCACGTTGCGGCGACGGAAACTTAAGGACGGTGCACCGCGCTCCACAGGAAGTACTTCTCTAGGCGGAAGCTTCTGAGTGCGATATTGCGGAAGAGCCTTCTCTTCCGGTCTCTTTGGTCTCGGCGGCAGAAGCGAGATGGTGAGTTTTTTGAGTGGGTTCTCGGAATCTCGTTCCATCCTCGTCGCCTGTGCAGCGCTATGTGCTATCTTTGGGAGGCTGGCGAGGTTCCGGATGAGGAGAATGGGTGGGTAGGAAAGGAACGTGCCGCGGTCCTCAAGAGCCAGAAGAATGGCTTCTGGTCCGTGCCTGGGGGACCGAGCCTGTAGTCGGGGGAATGGAGCCGCACTGGTCCCTTGCCTCTGTCTGACCTTTGGGGAGCTCGCGCAGCTCGGGCCTCAGATGAGAGCGGAGGGAACACGTTTGGGAGAATTTGGTTCTGTGTAACAGTAAAGAAATTCGTTAACGGTGGTGCCAGGCAGGAATCCTTAGTTTTTGGGATAGGTAGTAAAACAACGTTCTTTCTTCTTCCACCTTTTGCCTTTAAGAAAAAAAAAAAAAAAATAGGTTTTAGAACACTGCAGCTCTTGCGGAGAAATTAAACGTGAGATGTCGGTAGTGGTCTCTGACTTGGCATTTATGAAAAATTAGTACCGTCTCCCACAGTTTTGGCCCTTATGATTGCCTTTAACTTTTGCCAATAATTGGTTTTCCTAAAAAGGTCAGAATACATATATAAATTGCCAGATCTCAGAATTGTTTATGCTTCTAATTTGCAGACGAAAGGAACGTCATCGTTTGGAAAGCGTCGAAATAAGACGCACACGTTGTGCCGCCGCTGTGGCTCTAAGGCTTACCACCTTCAGAAGTCGACCTGTGGCAAATGTGGCTACCCTGCCAAGCGCAAGAGAAAGTGTACGTAATGTTTTTCAGGCCAGCTGTCTTTGTTAGCCTTGCACCTAAGTGGGGGCATGGCTTTGGACTTTATTTGGTACGCATAACTTGTGCATCTCTATGCTGATGTAGTGGCGTAAAACTCAAGGTACTTAGATATATACGGTGTTGATTAACAACACCTATAAGGTGTGTGGGAATAACCATTTGTGATCTTACGTGAATTTGTGTTTTAGATAACTGGAGTGCCAAGGCTAAAAGACGAAATACCACTGGGACTGGTCGAATGAGGCACCTGAAAATTGTATACCGCAGATTCAGGTACAGTTTATATATATATATATATATAGGCCATAATTGGTCCTGTGGGCTTGGATAAGAACTTTCATTGTACCTGTAGAAAGATGATATTCTACTACCCTGATGATTAGTTGAGTAGTAGGGATGAGGTATTGGAAATTTTGGTTCTTTTTTTTTCATTTTAACAGTATCTTCTAAGATTAACCTATCTAAAGTCTGAGCTGAGATTGCAGACTTCACTTTAAAGCCTTTGCTTCTTCTATGACCATGCTCAATTCCAGCAACTTTCAACTATTCGGGGCTAGATTATTCTTTGTCGTGTGCAAAATAGGATGTTTTGCAGAATCCCTGGCTTCTACCCACTCATTGCCCAGAAGTATCCAATTTTAAAAGGTGGGCAGTTTGGAACTTTGTAAACACACTTAGATGTGTTTGTGCATGTGCTGAGGTGACTCCTCTTTGTTTGGTCTTTAAAGTCATTATACAATTGTATGGGCTTAGTGTTGAGTAGTCTGCTAGATAATGGAGTAGTTAACATGAACTGAAGCTAGACTTTAAGCTCAGTCATCTTCAAAGGGGAACAGTAGTTCATCTTTCTCAGGGTAGGTAATAATATTTAGTTAATAATGTAAAACTCTTCTTAAGCAGTTTAGAAAATGTCTGCCATTAAACATTCTCATTTTTTTTTTATTGGAATCTATCCCCCATAGCATAGGGAACCACTTACACAAATACCTTGGGTCTCTTAGCAAGCAGTGAAAAAATACTGGCTCAGTGACCATATGGCCAAATAAGTTGTTGAGCCTTTATTGCAGTTGCAGTTAACTATATCCTAAAATGGATATCTTTAAGCAGAACGAAGTATAAATAGTAGGATCTTTGCAGTGATTTAAAAATAAATCTCTGAACATACGAATACAATTCTTATTTCAGCATTTAACTGAGATAAGTTTATTAAAATCTGTTTAACAAAAACTAAAATATATGTACTGATGTTGCTGACTTAACTTGTTTTTAACGTGATGCAGGCATGGATTCCGTGAAGGAACAACACCTAAACCCAAGAGAGCAGCTGTTGCAGCATCCAGTTCATCTTAAGGATATCAGCGATTAGTCATGCAATAAATGTTCTGGTTTTGAAAAATATGTCTGGTGTGCTGAGGTATTTTTAATCAACTAGGCTTTATTACCAGTGAGTTGGTGTAGGTTTGGGGAGTGGATCAACTGAACATCAGATTTACTTGTTCAGTTAAGTGACTGTTCTAGAGCACAGACTTTTTGAACTGGGTTGTGACACTGCTTAAGGCGATGAGAAACAAGCAGATGGCACTGAAAGGAATAATTAAGGAATAGGTAAAAAGCACAGCTCAAATGGCATGGGTAGGTATTTAAAAAGATAGAGTAAATGAAAAAGCCGAACTTTAAATTACTTTAGTAGCATGTTCATCTACTGTACTCTAATGACTTTGGGGTGATTGTTAATCATGTAAGGCCTTGGACTACATGAGAGGACATGAAGGGTAGGGGCCAAATTTTGGTTTTGGAAAGATGGTCTTTCTTTCCATAATGCTTCCTTGACACCTAGCACGTAGATTGTGTGTAAGATGCTACCTAAGTGATGGATTAATTAAAGCAACGTGCTAGGTGCAAGTCAACTTAAAGTATGTAGTAAGCATGATTAAGAGAAAGTCTGCAGGGGTGTATGCAGATTGAGTGGATTGAGGAGGAAGTAAAGGAAAGCCATGTGTAAGCCCTGAGATTGGTAGAATAAAGGCAATGATATATAACTACCTGATAGAATGTTTTTTTAACCCTCAACTGGGTAATTGGGAGTTTTTTTGTTTTGAAGCACTGAAATTTTTTTGTCATGCTTTCTTGGTTCTGGTGGTTCATTGACTTTCGAAGTGAGGAGACAAGGCCTACTTTGTTGGTTGCTGAGTGAGATTACAGGGACAATTAAAGGGAACACGGATGCTGGAACAGCTTTGTTAAATAGTGACATAGCCAACCTATGCTAAATTCCTTTTGTATTTAGGATAACATGTAAGATGCTTAGCCTGGCCTTGAAAGGGTTTTCATGATCTTCCCTGCCTCATCAACCTTTTATTACCACTTTTATTTGTAGCCTAGAATGCTTTCCAGGACTAGCTAATTCCCACCATCATTCTGCTTTTTTAATTCTTAATTCATCCTTCAGGTCTCAGCCTACCATTCACTTGTACGGAAGCCCCAGCTAATAATCTAAATCTCTATTGGGCTTCCTCCCAGTATGTAACACTATACTTTCCTTTAGGAATACGTGGTTCCTAGAGTCTAATTGTCATTTGTTAGTGTGATTTTATTAACTTATGTGCCTATGTTCACTTGTAAACTGGAGAGCTAATACTGTTGATGGGCTTGTGAGCAGTGGGTAGGTCAGTAAATGATGGTGCTTTTATAGTGGCCACAACCTACAGTTAGTATTTGACCTACGAAAACAACAATTTTGATATATTTTGGCTTGATGAAGCTGAAATAGTCTACACTTAACGTTTTTCTAACCTAAGATGAGAGGTGGGCAGTTATGCGCTGCATTAAGGACTGTTATTGAATAGAAGAAAGGTGAGCTTACCTCTTGTTTGCCAGTGCCTGCAGCCTTTGGCACAGAATAGCTTTCAGTGGGAAGTTACTTTGGTGCAATGGTAGTGACCACTGTATGTCATAAAACACAGACCAAAGTTGTTCTAATCATAGTTTGTTAATCATAGACCTAGAGAGAAGCAATGGGAAGGAGACAGTGGGTTAACACATTTAGAATAGGATATAGATGGATGAACTCATCTGCACTCAGTGAGTCTATGAAATGTTGATACATCTTAATCTCTGATATTCTGAGGTTTGAGCAGTGGAACCCAATGCAACAAAAGATGTTTGGGGCAAGTTCCACACTTGTTTTACTGAGACAGGAACCAGTATGCCTGATCAACACCTGTATGGAATTTGCATCTTTTAGGCAGAGGGCACAGTGGTCCAGATGGATGTCACCACTGGGTAGCAGAAATGAGACCTCGGATGTTAAGTGCCTCACGTCTTGAATTGTTTACTTAGACCCTTTGATCTCCCCCTTTCTCATATACACACTTTTATCTGACACTTCTGTTAGGTTACTAGCTTTATGTGCATAATACATGAGTTTCCTCTGCTCCATTTGGTTTTGTCTTCCCTGGCAGAATTCAATACTCTAATAGCAAATTTGCATTATTTTAGGCTCTGGAATATTTGTTGCATGAAAGATTGGGAAATGACCCCATTACACTGCCAGTCTTTCAAGTAAAAACAAACCCCGAGAAGACAGAATGTGTGATACCAGCCTTGAAAGACTGAAAGTTGGCTGAGTTCCTGTGAGTATAATGAAAAGCAGGTGAAGTTTGGCCAGTTTGGGCTTGAGAAGCAGCCATGGGCTCTTAATTTAAATCCTGTGAAAGTACGCTGACTTCCATATAAAAGGGTATTTCAAAAAGTTTATGGAAAGATTCATATCTTTTAATAATATATTCCATGAACTTTTTTTTTTTTTTTGTCCTTTTGAGACCATCCACACCGTGCTCAGCCAGTGAGCGCACCTGCCATCCCTATATAGGATCCGAACCCGTGGCGGGAGCGCTCCCAGCGCCGCACTCTCCCGAGTGCGCCACGGGCTCGGCCCCCAAGAACTTTTTGAAGTACTGTTGTAGAGTACGTCCCAGCCAGATGTACCACCTTATGCTTCTGCTGTGCAATAGAGGATAACACAATTCTTGTAACAACCCTATGAACTTAATATTGTTCCAGTTCTCAAATGAAAGTCTTAAATGGTGGATCTAGGATCCATGTTCTAGCCACTTCACCACACTGTTGTACCTTCTACCTTTTGCATCTTGGTGCCACTTCATTAAACTTTCCAAGATCCTATTTTTATTCACTGCAATGTATGTTGTATTTTCTGCTTCTGTCTTAAACAGTGCTTTGTCCTTAAGTTACAGTTATATTCAGGTATCCATTATATTTTAAACTTTTGATCAGAGACCACGCTTTATCTTTTTTATGGTTTTATGTACAGGCTTGCAAAAATGTTTGTTAAATTTATTTTTCTATTTCCTGAATACCCTTTGTGCTTTTCAACCCTTTGCTCTTTGCCTTCTACCTGAAATGCCTACTCCCTCACCCCTACTTCCCTCCCACCCCAGTTTTCAAAGTCAGAATGTTCCCTTTTACTCCCTCTGATTTTACCAGTCAGAGGTTACTTTGCTCCCAATGTTCAAATAAAGCAGAGTACCTATTTTCACGAGTTACTGGTTATGTTCTGTAAACTTCCAAAAGTGTAGAGGGCAATAGAAAGGTTGAGACTGGAATTTAAAACCTTTGGGAACCATACTTAATGATATCTCCCATATTAACTGTGCCCTGTACTTATTAATCAACAGTGTGTAGTAAAATAAAGGCAGATTTACTCATTGAGTAAACTTTACTGTGCTCCTGCTAAGGCCTGGGCATAATAAAGAGTTGAAAGTCACGATTTCTGTCTTCAGGGATCCCAATTCTAATTGAGACACAGATGAACAATTACATAAAACAAAAGTATGATGGATAAGTGCACAGATTGCTGTGAGCATTGAAAAGGAGGGCTGGCTAGTTAGTTCACTTGGTTAGAGCATGGTGTTGGTAACACCAACGTGAAGGGTTCAGATCCCCTAATTGGCCAGCCACCACAAAAAAGAAAAAAAAGAAAAGGAGTGTGTAACTCAGTAGGTGAAAAGAAACTAAGGGTTAAACTGAGCCAGGGAGGACTTAAAAGAATTATGGTGAGAAAGGAGTTGAATAGCTTTGCCAGCAATGGAACAGGTGGCATAATGGTAACCAGTCAGAGGAGGGCATAACCATGAAACTGCAGGTATTGTCAAGTCAGAAGAATAAGTGGGTTTGAGGGGTTGGCTAGTGAAGAATCTAGAGGAGTAAGCAGTGATTAGATCATGAAGGGTCTAGCTTAAAGACTGATAAATCACCGAAGATTTCAAGCTAAGTGTCATGATTATCATTTTAGCAAAATTAAAGTGGAAAGTATGGATGTTATGAGTCTTGAAGCTGGAAAACCAGGTGACATGGGTTAAATGTGTCCCCCAAAGGTTTCATGTATTGGAAACTTAATCCCCACTGTCAAGATGATAGGAAATCCTATTATGATAATTGAAAGGTCATATGTTTAGGAAGTGATTAGATTGTGAGAACTGTCCCTCATGAATGGATTAATCCATCGATGATTTAATGGTGGTTATGTGTGTAGTTCTGATGGCTTTAAAAGGAGAGCAAGTGAGGTTAGCTCTCTTGCTGAGCCATTTTTCCATTGACACCCTGCATTGTTGTAAAGAGTCACCACCAGTAAAAAGGCCCTCACCAGATTTGTTCCCTGGATTTTGGACTTCCCAGCATCCGAACTGTAAGAAATAAATTCTATTTCTTTATAAATTATCCAGTTTCAGGTATTCTGTTACAAGCAACAGGAAACAGACTAATACACCAGGCAACAAGTTCTTAAACAGTCCATTTGAAAATTATGAGGATGTGGTTGGGGGGGCTGGCTGTTAGGGGAAGTCTTCACATAGAGAAAATGTAAAACTTGAATGAAAGAGAGTAACTAACTGCCAAGCTCTTGTTTCCTTCTGTATAATTTTCTGTATCTCATAGGCTGTGCGAAGGTTACATGAGATCATACATGTAAACATAATAACATTGTGTCGAATGCAGCAAGGCTCAAAACTATTATCAAGGAGACAGGAGTCTTGGGATGCCTTAGGTTTCTGACTAGAGCAATAAGGGGAAAATATTAAAGTTGGGTTTTGTTTGAGATGTTGGTGGGACATGAGGAAGTATCTAGGAAACAGAGTAAACCTGGTAGCAGTTCAGATGGAAGGCCAGGATTGGAGATCTTCATTTGGAAGTAACATACTGTTGTGAAAGGGAAATGACTTTAAGGTTTAGAATGATGAAGATAATAATAAAAATGGAGACTCGAGGGCCGGCCCGTGGCTCACTCGGGAGAGTGCGGTGCTGATAACACCAAGGCCCCGGGTTCGGATCCCATATAGGGATGGCCGGTTCGCTCACTGGGTGAGCGTGGTGCTGACAATACCAAGTCAAGGGTTAAGGGGTTAAGATCCCCTTGCCGGTCATCTTTAAAAAAAAAAAAAAAAAAATGGAGATGCGAGGTGATTGTGAGGTCTGGTAAGCAGTTAGAAATGATGGTGAGAAAAAATGATTCTCTTCACTGATGAATTTCAGTAATCATCTTTCACTCAGTAATGGTTGAAACCATTGGAGAACATATATACTCCAAATAGAAACAATAATTTAGAAAGCCTCAAAGAAGGATTTGGGGAGATGTCCATTGGAAACAGAAGAGAAGGAAGAGTAGTTCATTTGTTCAACATAATATGTGTGATGCACCTACTGTGTACCAGGCCATGTTAGAGATACAGTGGGAGCAAAGACACATGGTCCCTGCCGTCTTGAAGTTGATAGATGACTCCAGTTGTTGCAGAATTAGCCCTGGAACTAGGATAGGGTTGAATCACACAAACCAACAAAGGAGATTGTTTCGAGGGGGCACTCAGTCATAAGTGGCTGAGGCCAAAAAGAATGAAGATTAGGGGCCGGCCTGTGGCTCACTCGGGAGAGTACGGTGCTGATAACACCAAGGCCACGGGTTCGGATCCCATATAGGGATGGCCAGTTTGCTCACTGGGTGAGCGTGGTGCTGACAACACCAAGTCTGGGGTTAAGATCCCCTTACCGGTCATCTTTAAAAAAAAAAAAAAAAAAAGAATGAAGATTAAAAAGAAAAAAAAATTCTAGATTTGGCAAAATGTAGGTTAGAGTTCACTTTTCATATACTTTCTTCATGTCTCAGTAGAGTATCAAGAAAAAAAGCCAGTTTGCCAGAGCTTCAGGAGAGACTAGCAATGAGGAATGGGGAGTTTAGTTTGAGAAACAAAACTAGACACATAGACACATTTGGAATGTTACCTAGATATTCTATGGTTCCCTTTCATTTTTATTAACTATACAGTGCCCCTTCATTCATGAAGCAAATATATCTTTAGTGACCTTTATGTGTCAGAAGCAGTTCTAGGCCCAGGCAATATAAGTGGAAAACAAGACAAAGACCCTGTTCTGACAGAGATTTTAATCATGTATGCATGCAGTGTGTGTGTGTATGTGGGGGGGGGGGGGAACCCATATGACAAAATAAAACAACTTCAGATTGTGACAAGTACTAAAGACAGATACTGTGAACGTGACAGACAGTGGGGATGGGGAAGCTTCTTTAGAAAGGTGGTTAAGAAAGTTAAATGATAAGGAACCACTCAGGTTCAGACACAGGAATAGCCCATTGAGGCAGAGATATTGTACACAGCCCTTTTTGAGTTCTTTGTTGGTTGCAAAATTTAACCTTGGCTGTAATTTGTTGAAGCTTTCTTTTGTAATACCATATATTCATATAAGAAAAGCAAAGGAATGCACTATAGAATTGTTTTACTTTAGAACTTATTTCAGAAGGGCCGGCCTGTGGCTCACTTGGGAGAGTGTGGTGCTGATGACACCAAGACCACGGGTTCGGATCATATATAGGGATGGCTGGTTTGCTCACTAGCTGAGCGTGGTGAGGATAACACCAAGCCAAGGGTTGAGATCCCCCTACTGGTCATCTTAAAAAAAAAAAAAAAAAAAAAAAATGCCATGACCAAGTGAGACTTATCCTAGGAATGTAAGATTGGCTCAACATACAAAAAAAAAAAATCAATGTAATACACCATATCAATAAAATAAAGAATAAAAAGAAAGAGCTTTCTCTTTCATTCAGATTAGTACATATAGATTATAGTTAGCATTTTTTTTTTAAATAAAAGGTAGTTTGGATCTAAAAGAAGCACAGGGCAGAGACTGAATAACCTCAGGAATGAAGAATAGAAGCAGTAAAGTAAAAGCTTTCTTGAATAGTAAGTAGACAACGTTTTGACAAGAAAAAATGGTTCTCATGGATACAAGTTTGTAGAATAGGCATGGATGTAGATTGAGATCAAAACATAACTTTTATTTCTGTGTCCTTATCTTTATACAGAGGAAATATGCCCCGGTGCCCCAGGATGAAGACTTGATCTGACCCATGTATTTCTAGATCACTCACAGATAATTTTTAAAAAAATATTCATCATGCTTAGTTGTAAAAAGTTTTATTTCAGTAATAAATCTCTAGGCCTATGCAATAGTCGAAACTTAAAGCTGACTTAACCTAAACTCCCTTCTCCCAGCTTGGGCCTGCTTTGGGCTGGAAGCTGGCAGTGGAGGAACCATGATCGCTGATTTCAGCTTTCTCCCTGTACATCTCTGGGCTTGTGAGCTACAGTTTTACTCCTCAATGGGGTTAAAGGGTAGATAGGAGGAAAGAGAGCTGAGGAGTGAGGAGATGGGATGGTCTTCCTTGAGTGGGTAGCTTCACAATCCCTGGACCCCACAGATGATTAGGCCGACTTTTTGTCTTTTGGGCATTTGTATAACTCCTTTGGAGTTTCCCTGTTCGGTGACCTTTCCTGTAGTTCCCTTGAATTTGATGGACTCATCTTAATTCAAAATAGTCTTTTGTGATTCCTTCCTAGCCCCTAGTATCCAGCCTCTTTATCCTGAGGTTTTCTTTATCTCTGTGGTACTTATTGGCAGGATCAAAATAATTCCGTGCCAGCTTGATTTCCTGAAGGACCCACATCTGATCCACAGCAAACATTCCCACATTGCTGGTCTGAACAAACTCTGAAGTGCAGGGAGATTTCATGGAAGCAGCTCTCTCCCAGCTCTCCACCAAAAACAATTGGAGGAACCACATTTCAAAGCTTTCTGAATGGTTCCCATGAAGTTTCTTTCATTAGGTTTAGAACTAGAAGGCAGTAATCCCATTTTCCAAGAAGATTGAATTGAACACATAATTTTCCTCAAAGAAATTTTTTCACTCTTCTCTCTCTTGGACCCCTACTATATCTTTGATCTAGTTGAGGATTCCAAAAGCTGTGACCAGGTACTTGGACATATTTTCCTGTTTTTTGTTTTCTTGTGTGTGTGTGTGTGTGTGTGTGTGTGTGTGTGTGTGTGTGTGTGTGTGTGTGAGAGAGAGATTATTTTGACAATTCCCTAAGGCAGGAAGAATCCCATTGTGATAGTGTTACATTTATGTAGTTCTGCAAATAAACATCTAGCAAATGTAAAAAGTATTTGCTTTTCCCTCAAAAATATTTAAAATGATTTGAACTCCTGATTGTTATTATATGGATAAAATTAAAAGTCCTTAGGGGAAAGCTTTTGTTAAAGAGACAACTGGTAAAACAGTACAGGAGAAGGATCAAGCTTCCTCAAATTAGGACAAGTGTTAGAGGTGGTGGAGGACAAAAAGGCCAGGTGGCAAATGGTATTATTTCAGGAACAGAACCATCTTGGGTGAATAGGAGTAAGGCAAAGTCTTATATGGTTTAGCCACCTCAGAGTGGAGAATGTGTAACAGTTAGAATTCATGCAGAAACTATGGTCCTTGTGTCACACAGCAGCAACCCTCAGAAGAGAAGCAGCTCCCCAAGGGACGAAAGAGACAGGAAGTAGGAGGCCTCAGAGAGAAGTATTGTCCTATTAGGGCTGGCAATGGAGAGAGAAACCTCTGGGATCAAAACCTTGTGAGATAGCACAGAATGACACAGTGCTTTTAGAACTGCAACAGACTAGAAATTGTATAATGTAGCTCTTTTATTCTGGAGAGGAGAAAACTAAGGTACAAAGATTATTTGTTAAAGGTATATATTTACTTTCTGTGGTTATAAGATTCTGAAAACAGTGAATTTTATTGGAATGCATCCTTTTAATTAATAAAGATATTATTGTACAATGAAGGATTACTTTTGCAGCAAATTTGTAGTTATTAAATAGAGTCTATACTTATCTGTAGTATGGATGTGGAATTACAGTGCTAATCATGTCATAACGCACAGAGATCTAAGACACCATTCACATATATAATTTTAACATTGGGTTAACTCATCTAAAAGGTAATAGCAAGCCATTTTCCAATAATTTTGACAGTATCACATTCTGCCTACTGGTATTTTTCAATGTTTTGAGTTCAGACGGGTGCTAAAAATCTGTGTATATGCAAGTATAGATAAGCATAGTATTTATAAAATAAAAAAACTTCAGTTATGGGACTAAAACATTATGGTAGTTCATTATACAAATACCAGAAATAACATGTAGAGTATAAAATATAAACATCCAATAAAAATAGTTGGTGTATCAGTCAGGGTTCAACAAGGAGACAGAAACAATCCTTATGGGATTGGAGTAATCCGGAATAGGCTATTAAAAATTAAAGAGGGGGTGGCTGGTGAGTTCACTTAGTTAGAGCATGGTGCTGATAACACCAAGGTCCAGGGTTTGATCCCTGTATTGGCCAGCTGCCAAGAATAAAGAGATAGCAGAAATAACAAGCAGCCACTATTTCTAGAGCTAAGGTAGAGCACCCAAGGAAGAAGCCGCCTCATTCCCAGGTCTGAGATCCAGATGTTGTTGAAGAAAGTGCAGCATAGCTCACTGGATGGTGAAGTGTCTTGCTGCTGGGACTTGCTGGAAAGCCACCAGAAGGAGTGCCAGTGGGGAAGCCACTCATGGGCAGGTGCCTTATAAAGAGCATTCTGCTGTGAAGTTACCCGAAAGGGTTCTGGGGGAAGCTTCTGGTCATTAGGTGCCTCTGGTCAGTGTGCATGCAGAAGCCTGCTGCTAGAGAAGCCACCCACATTGCAGGAGCCTGGCCCTGGATAAATGACAGGCCTCTTTCTGAAGTTTACCAAGAATTATTTTACTTTTTTTTTGCAGCTGGCCAGTACACGGATTGAACCCTGGACCTCAGTGTTATCAGCACCCTGCTCTAACCAACTGAGCTAACCAACTGAGCTAACTGGCCAGCCCTGTCAAGAATCATTCTAATACAGATTAGAATTTGCTATGGCTTGAATGTTTGAGTCCATCTGTCTTAGTCTGTTTGGGGCTGCTATAACAGAATACCTGAGACCAGGTAATTTATAAAGAACAGAAATCTATTCTCTCATAGTTCTAGAGACCGGGAAGTTCAAGATCAAGGCACCAGCATCTGGTGTGCCCCTCGTTACTGCATCCTCGCATGGTGGATGGCAGAAGGGCAAGAGAGGCAAAAAGAGGCTGAATTCACCCTTTTATAATGGCATTAATCCCACCTATGAAGGCGGATCACCTCTTAAATGTCCCACCTTTTAATACTGTTACAATGGCAATTAAATTTCAACATGAATTTTGGAGGGGACTAACATTCAAACCAAGCACTCTCCAGAATTCATGTTGAAATTTAAGAGGTGGGAACTTTAAGAGGTGTTGAGGTCAGGAGGGCTTCTCCCCATAAATGGGATTAAGGCTTTTATAAAAGAAGCTTCACACAGCATTTGGCCCTGTTTACCTTTCTGCCTTCTACCATGTGAGAACACAACATTTGTCCCCTTTTGCCTTTCAGCCCCTTCTGTGATGTGAGGACGCAGTGCTCAAGGCGCATTCTTGGAAGCAGAGACTGGGCATTTACCAGACACTGTACCTGTCAGTACCTTGATCTTGGACTTCCCAGCTTCCAGTACTGTGGAAATAAATTTCTGTTGTTTAAAAACTACCCACTCCCAAGTATTTTGTTATAGCAGCACTAAATAGACTAAGACAGAGCTCTTTGTCAGATTTAACCTGAGTAAAACTTGTGCTCACTCGGCTAATAAAAATGTCTATAAAATGGGCTAGATAGCATTGTCAAATAGAAATATAATATGAGCCACAAAATGTAAACCATATATATAGTTTAAAATTTTCTATATCCATATATAAAAATGTAAAAAGAGGTTCAGATCCCCAACCAGCCAGCAGACCCCCACCCCCCAAAATAATAATAATAATAATAATTAAACTAAATTAAAAATGTAAAAAAGATGAAACTGGTTTTAATAATATATTTAACCCACTATATCCAACATATTATCATTTCACCATGTAACCAGTATAAAAATTATTGAGATATTTTATATACTTTTTTTTTAACACTAAGTCTTCAAAATACAGTGTGTTTTGTACACTTTCAGCACATCTCAATTTGGACTAGCCACATTTCAAATGCTCAATAGCCACATGTGGCTGGTGTCTACCTATTGGGTAGTGCACACTTATACAATAACAAGTTTAGTGCTTTGGGGTTGAGTGATCATTTGGTAAAGTTTTCTTCAACAAAAATAATGCTGCATTCACCATGTAAGTAAACAAATAAAATTAAAATACACAAACATTACTAGCATTTAGGCTAATGAATTAATATAAGCCTAGTTTTTTACCTGTAGAATAGCAGAAAAAGTTGTACCTACTACATAATATTGTTTGTTGCAAAGTGTTGCTATAAGAACAAAATGAGGTGATGTATATAAGGTGCACAGCACATTGCCTGGCACGTGGTAAGAGTTTGATAAATTGGTTAGAGCATGGTGCTGATAACACCAGGGTCAAGGGTTTGGATCCCTGTACCAGCCAGTCACCAAAAGAAAAAGGAGTGTGAGAAATGTTAGCAATCATTACTGTTTCTATACAGGTGTCATTTCTGGATAATGGGTATAATTTTGATAATAGCAGCAAGGCAGGACCCTACAACATGACATAACATGTATCTTGGTGAATTCACCACAGTTAATGGTCTATGTTATATGCTATACACTTGATACCACTGTAGGCTCAAATTTGATTTGATCAGAACAATGAAGATGGTCTGTCTCTCAGGTGAAGCTCATATTAACCAAGTCCCCAAGATGAATATATATTCAATAAACTTATTTATAAACAACATTCTAACTACAATTATAAATTGAACACTGTCCATGTGCTGGACACTGATCTAGGCATTGGGGATATGTCAGTGAACCAAGAGGGGAACGTGTTCATGGATAAGCCCAAATCACGTTTAAAACAAAATTACAGCAACTCTTATTATCTAAGTAGAGTTTGGTTAACCATTTGGGGATTATCTCTGATTGAGGCTCAGCAGCTACTTGGTGGGGACTGGGTTGAAAGGCAGAAGGAGCAGAGAAAGCATAGTCCTGAGATGCCTGCCACATGATAACAGGTTCAATCTCAATGTCATACTTTCTCCATCTGTTCAGCTTCTCCACCACACCATGCACTCCACCTTCCTTAATGGTTAATCAGCAAATGAATCAATCCACTTCTAGATAATTAAGAATTGTTTGAAAATTGGTTTTCCAATTGATCAAAAATATAACTGTCAAACAGGCAGAATGTTCCTGATTGCCTAACAAACACGTTCTGTTTTTAACTCTGAAAGAGTGTCTTATTTTTGTTTTCTTGAGGTGGTACCTTTCTACGGCTCCCATAGTAGGGAATCTTTGCTTTAACATAGAGTTAGTAGGCTAAAGCACACTGGTTAAGATCAGACACTATTCCTTAGAACACAGCCCAGCATAGCCTAGTTAATTATACAATAAGGCTGACCCAAGTGGGTGTGGACCTGAAACTAGACCCAACCACTAGGGGGAAATTTTGGGAAACATAGAACCAGCATTCCCAATTCTAAACGTGTATCCTACACAAGCAGTATAACAAGGGCACAAAATTATATGCCCATGGGCATTTCTTGTTTTATTATTTGTAATATAAGAAAGTAGAAACAACTAAATCCCCTAAGTAGAAGTTGAGTTAAATAAATTATGGTTCATCCTTACAGTGAAATAGTAATGCAGCAGCTATTAAAACGAGCAAACAAACCAAAACAACCAAGGTCTTACTATAAAGCTGTAGTAGTTAAAATAGTGTAGTATTGTTTAAGAATATACATATAAATCAGTAGAACATAACGGAGTCCAGAAACAGGCTCACACATACATGGTCAACTGATTTTTAACAAAGGTGACAAGGTAATTCAATTGAGAAAATATAGTCTTTTCAATGAATGGTGTTGGAACAATTGGACATCCATATGCAAACACTAAAAAAAAAAGAAAACTCAAACCTTGCCTCATACTATTAAGTCAAGATGAATCAAAGATCTAAATATAAAACCTAAAACTTGGGCCGGCCCGGTGGCGCACTGCTACAGTGCGCCGCTTGGGAGCGCAGTGGCGCTCCCGCCGAGGGTTCGGATCCCACATACAGACCGGTTCCCGCTCACTGGCTGAGCGAGGTGTGGGAGCAACACCGAGGGTTGCGATCCCATTGCCGGACATGAAAAAAGACAAAAAAAGAAAACAAAAAAACAAAAAAACCTAAAACTAGCTGGCCTGTTAGCTCAGTTGGTGGTGCTGATAACACTGAGGTCCAGGGTTTGATCCCTGTACCAGCCAGCTGCCAAAAATAAACAAACAAACAAAAAACAAAAATCTATGACAAGAACATAAGTAAATCTTTGTGACCCTGGGTTAAGCTAAGATGTCTTTTTCTTTCTTTTTTTTTTAAAGATGACCTGTAAGGGAATCTTAACCCTTGACTTGGTGTTGTCAGCACCATGCTCTCACAAGTGAGCCAACTGGCCATCCCTATATATGGATCTGAACCTGTGGCCTTGGTGTTATCAGCACCACACTCTCCCAAGTGAGCCATGGGTTGGCCCTTGAGATTTCTTAGGTATAGGGCCGGCCCATGGCTCACTCGGTAGAGTGCGGTGCTGATAACACCAAGGCCACGGGTTCGGATCCTATATAGGGATGGCCGGTTTGCTCACTGGCTGAGCCTGGTGCTGACAACACCAAGCCAAGGGTTGAGATCCCCTTACCGGTCATCTTTTAAAAAAAAAAAAAAAAAAAAAAAAGATTTCTTAGGTATGACATGAAAAGCATAACTTATAAAAGAAAAAAATTGATACGCTGTATTTCATCTAAACTAAACATTCTGTTTTTCAAAAGATAAAATTAGGTAAATAAGACAAGACAGGTTTGGAGAAAATATATGCAAAATATATATGATAAATGACTAGCATTCAGAAGAACTAAATAATTCAAAAATAAACCAAATTTTTAAAATGGGCAACAGATTTGAACAGATAGTTCCCCAAAGAATAAATATGTATGGTAAATAAACACATGAGGGCTGGACAGTTAGCTCAGAAAGCAGTGTTACAACACCAGGGTCAAGGGTTTGGATCCCCATACTGGCCAGCCGCCAACAACAACAAAAAGAAAGCTCCAGGAGAGTTGTCTTCAAGATCAAACTGATAATATGCCTCATGCATTTCAATGTCATTAGAGATGATTTTAGACAATTGGTAGCGATTTGGGTTGAATTAATAAGTACATAGAAATCTAAGAAGGTAAAAAACATGAGAAAGTATTCCAGACAAAACACGAAGTCTTTTAGTAAATATCAATTATAATAATTGACCAAGAAGAAACCAAGAAGATCCTCTGTGCTAAACTTTCATAGTCAAGTAATCTAGACTCATTTCAATAAAAAAAAAAAAAAATGGAACAAATTCCTAAAACAAAGTAAATTCCCATATAAAACCTACTTAATTTCTGAAATTAAAGCTCTATACATTTCACAATGTACTTGAATTTAATTGTCTCACTCTATGTAAGAGAAATAGATACAAAAAGTATGAGAATTAAATTAGTAATTCCATGTACTAATTACATATGTGTCTCAGTCTGTTCAGGCTACTATAACAAAATACCTCAGACTGGGTAGTATAGAAACAGCAGAAATTTATTGCTCATAGTTACAGAGGCTGGGAAATTTAAGATCAATCCATCAACAGGTTCAGTTTTTTTTCAAAGATGACACCTTTTTGCTGTGCCCTCACATAGTGTAGTGGATTGAATTATGTCCTCGCAAAACTCATTGAAGCTTGAACTGTGTCCCCCAAGTTTTATGTATTAGAAACTTAGCCCCCATTGTGACTTTTAAGAGGGTGGGAAATCCTATTATGGTAATTGAAAGGTGGAGCTTTGAAGAGGTGATTGGATTGTAGGACTGTGCAGAAGTGAATGGGTTAAAAATGGTGGTCAGGTGCATGGTTATAAGGGCTTTAAAAGGAGAGTCTGTCTTGCTCTCTCTCAGTTTTCTCTGCTTCCACCATCTTGCAATGTGAGACCCCTGGGTCACTGTCACCACCATCAGATGGACTTTGGACTTCCCATCCTTAGAAAATGTAAGCAATACATTTCGTTTTTCTTTATAATTACCCAGTTCCGTGTTTTTTTGTTTGTTTGTTTGTTTTTTTAAAAAAAAAGATGACCGGTAAGGGGATCTTAACCCTTAACTTGGTGTTGTCAGCACCACACTCACCCAGTGAGCAAACCGGCCATCCATATATGGGATCCGAACCCATGGCCTTGGTGTTATCAGCACCGCACTCTACCGAGTGAGCCACGGGCCGGCCCGTGTGTGTTTTGTTATAAGTAACATAAACGGACTAATACACATAGCAAAAGAGAAAAGCAGCTCTATGGAGCCTCTTTAAAAGGGCATTAAATCCCATTCACAAGGGCAAAGTCCTCAGGACCTAACTTCCCAAAGGCCTTACCTCTTAATACCATTGGGGGTTAGATATCAGCATATGAATTTTGGGGAGACACAAACATTCAGACTCCAGCTCTGTGTAAGAAATAACATTCCTTATGGAGAAAGGGGGAAAAAATCAGGTCTTTATCTCTTTTCTCTCTTTCATAATTTAGTTATTGAAGAAACCACCAAAACCATGTAATTGTTCAGTTCTTCAGAGTATTTTCTCTTGAAATATACGTTTAATGTAATTTTTAACAAGCAGTACCATTGTAAGATTCTTTTAGAAAGTACAAAATATTTTTTAACATTTGAGAAAATATATTTGAGTGAAGACCAGTATTTCTTAAATTTTTAAGTATTTTATATTTTGTTTGTTTGGAAAGCATTTAAGGGCAACAGAAAAGATATGGATGAAACAAATGCAAATTGCTAAGGGAAAGAAGTCAATCTGAAAAGACTACATACTATATGTTTTCAATTATATGACATTCTGAAAATTATAAAAACAGGAAAAAGAAAAGAAGGGTGGAATAGGAGAAACAGAATTGATTAGGGCAGAGAAGCTATTCTGTATAATAATGTGATAGTGGATAAATGACATTATACAGTTGTCAAAATTTATAGAACTTTACAGCACAGAGTTAACCTTAATAAATACAAACTTTTTAAAAAATTATTTATTTTTAGATTGGCATGTATTTATTATACACATTTATAGGGTACAGAGTTATATTTCAATATATGTATACAATGTGTGAGGATCAAATTTTGGAGGTTGTGATGTATGGCCTAAAATTAAGACTCAGTATTATGTGTTGCCTTGACATCTGGTGAAATCGAGAGGGTCCTAAATGGCTAACTGTAAGTTCTCCTCCCCACCTTGCTCTCATGTATATGTTCCTCTAACCAAACAAATCTTATCAAAGGGACGAGGCACAGTTCCTGCTAATCACTGAGTAGTTGGTCTCAGTTCCCTGTTAGCTCATGGAATTATTTAATAACCAATCACATTCTCCACAGGAAAATACCAGGGGGCACCCCACCATCTTGATACCACAAAGCCTGCCTCCCACAGCTTCTAGGTGTTTGTTCTATTCCTGACTGTAGAATGTGGCCCTAAGTGGTATGCAGTGTCCTCCTTTCCTGGACTATGAATATATGTGACTAATGGACTGCTGTTGATATCATCTGTCCTGTGTTGGCTGTCGTATTAGTCTGTTTCTGTTGGTTATAACAAGATACACAGAACTGGGTATTTTGTAAAGAGAACAAAATTTTATTGCTTACATTTTCAGAGGCTGGAAGTCCAAAGTCCAGGGAACACATCTGGTGAAGTCTTTCTTTGGTGGTGACTTCAGTGATGCCAGGTATCCCATTGCAAAAATGGTGGAGCAGAGGGAAACCTCCTCTCGTGTGCTCTTTTTTTAAAGCTCTTAGAACCACACCCCTGACCACCATATGAAACAATCTCACTGAAAAGGGTAAAGGGAATAGGTGCTTACCTAAGGAAATGGTGGAGTCCAATATTATCACATAGAAATGAATGGAGTTTATAAGAGGAAAAGCAAAAGTAATTGCACACAAGCACTGGACTCAAGTTAATAAAATCATTATCCACAGGGGTAAGGGTTAACAATTCTCATACTTCTATAAACGTATACTTGAATTAAACAAATAAGTAAATGGATGGTAGATGATGGAAGCTAGGTTTCCCATTGTTGGAGTGGGAGTTTACAGATAAGCAAAGGGAGGAGGCTAGAATAATTCACGTGGTAACGGATTAGAGTTGATTGTATGTATCAGTATGAAGTTATAGTTAGCTTAATATAGTTAGAAAGGTCTATGGTCTGAATGTTTGTGTCCCCCCAAAACTCTTATGTTGAAACTTAATCGCCAATATGATGTTAGGAGGTGGGGCCTTTGGAAGGTGATTAGATCATGAAGGCAAAGCCTTCATGAATGGGATTAACATTGTTGGTGGGAATGCAAAATGGTGCAACCCCTATGGAAAATGGTTTGGAGGTTCCTCAAACAGCTGAAGATGGATCTACCATACGACCCAGATATCCCACTGCTGGGAATATATCCAAAGGAATGGAAATCATCAAGTCGAAGGTATACCTGTTTCCCAATGTTCATTGCAGCACTCTTCACAATAGCCAAGAGCTGGAATCAGCCCAAATGTCCATCATCGGATGAGTGGATACGGAAAATGTGGTATATCTACACAATGGAATACTACTCAGCTATAAAAACAAATGAAATACTGCCATTTGCAACAACATGGATGGACCTTGAAAGAATAATATTAAGTGAAACGAGTCAGGCAGAGAAAAAGAAATACCACATGTTCTCACTTATTGGTGGGAGCTAAAAAAAAAAACAAAAACAAACCGGGGGGGGGGGGGGAGGAAGATATAACAGCCACAATTTTTTTTTTTTGAAGTTGTTACAACAAGGAAATGGAGGGGACACACTTTGGTGGG
>NW_007726389.1:738359-747864 GCF_000696425.1 Galeopterus variegatus | reverse complement strand
AAACCCTAATACCATAATAGTGTGTCGTATAACTTCGTATAATGTATGCTGTACGAAGTTATTACGACTAACTACATTGTATATTGACAAAATAAATAAATAAATAAATAAATAAATAAATAAATAAATAAATAAATAAATAAATAAATAAATAAATAAATAAATAAATAAATAAATAAATAAATAAATAAATAAATAAATAAATAAATAAATAAATAAATAAATAAATAAATAAATAAATAAATAAATAAATAAATAAATAAATAAATAAATAAATAAATAAATAAATAAATAAATAAATAAATAAATAAATAAATAAATAAATAAATAAATAAATAAATAAATAAATAAATAAATAAATAAATAAATAAATAAATAAATAAATAAATAAATAAATAAATAAATAAATAAATAAATAAATAAATAAATAAATAAATAAATAAATAAATAAATAAATAAATAAATAAATAAATAAATAAATAAATAAAAGAGGCACAAGAGAGCTGCCTTGCCCTTTCCACCATGTGAATACACAGCAAGAAGTCACCATCTATAAACCAAGAAACAGCCCTCACCAGATACCAAATTTGACAGAACTTTGATTTTGTACTTCCCAGCCTCTGGAACTGTTAGAAATAAATTTCTGTTGTTTATAAGCTACCCAGTTTATGGCATTTTGTTATAGCAGCCCAAATGAACTACGATCATTTCCACATATAGAAATATTTATTTTTATTTTATTTTTGGCAGCTTGCCGGTATGGGGTTTTGAACCCTTGACCTTGGTGTTCTAACATTGGGCTCTAACCAACTAAGCTAACTGGCCAGCCCTCATGTACAGAAATATTCAGAGATATAAATATATTTATTTGTTAGTATACACAAATTTATTTCCTTGCTCTGTCAGCAGAGAGGGTCTAGAAGTGATGACACTCCAGAAACAATGAGCACATCCTACCACCGATTCTTGGTTTCTAATACCATTCTCTAATAATAGTAACCAGGACTCCTTGAAAAAATTGATTATTCTAAGACTGGAAATAAAGAAGATGAGCCTGGAGCATTTTATAGTGGCAGAAAGTAAGGAAGTGCTAAACAAACAAACAAACAATAAAAACTACATTGATGGAGGTATGTCAAAGGGATATAGGAGCCAACTGAAAGAGTACCCAAAGATCAAAGTTGGAACAATTTGAGCAATAACATGAAGAGGTATTGGATTATAACCCAGTGTTAAAATAAATGTCCATGAGTTTACATTGCCATAAATAAATGATTGATTGAATACATAAATAAATGGGAGAGAAGAGACAAATCTCTCATGAAGAGTTTTTAATAATTTATGTAGATATGCCACCCTAAAGGAGAGAGAGTATAAATCCTCAATGCTTAAGTGTAAGCTGTGCTTACTGACTTCCTTCTAAAGATTACAGAATGGAAAGGGGGAAAAATAGTAACTTTATAGTAGAAAAACCTGACAAACACAACTTTAGCCAGGAAACCAAGGTCAACATCAACAGTGATAAATCATGTTGACATTATGTACCCCGATATGATGTGATGAAAATGGACCATTTTCTTCATGCTCTTTCTCCCTAAAGCCTGTAACACCAGTCTAGCCTTGAGAAAAACATGAGAAAAGATGAATTCTGATAGAGGGATATTCTACAAAATTCCTGACCAGTACACCACAATACTGTCAAGGTCGTCAAAAACAAGAAATTTCTGAAAAACTGTCATAGCTAAGAAGTGCCTAAGGAGACATAGAAACTGTCTCAGGCTGCTGTGATATTGTGATATGATAAGAAATATGTCTTTGGTATCTGCCTGTGGTTCCTGGCACACAGCTCCTAAAGCCCGTGTAGACAGGGGCACTAGGATAAACTTTTCTTCTAATATTTGATCTTTGTCCTCGGTTCCTGACACAGAACTCCTAAGAACTTTGTAATTTCCTGAATGGTAGGAGTGTCTGACACAGAGCTCTGAAATCCCTTGGAATTTCCTAGGTGGTAGGAGCATCTTTTGTTTGTCATCTAATAAGGCAATACTTGGTGGGCTCCTGGATAGCCTCATGATAAGGGCTGGTCACCAAGAAAACCAACCATGTGACTAAAGAATTGAAACTTTCAGTCCACCCCCCAACCTCTGGGGAGGGGAGAGGGGCTGAAAGTTAAGTTGATCACCAATAGCCAATGATGTAATCACTCATGCCTATGTAATGATGCCTCCATAAAAACCAAAAAGGACAGGGTTTGGAGAGTTTCCAGATTGCTGAACACATGGAGGGTATTGAAGGGTGGTGTGCCTAGAGAGAACATGGAATCTCTGAGCACCTTCCCACATACTTTGTTCTATGCATTTATTCCATCTGGATGTTTAAAACAGCTTCAGATTTACAAAAAATTGTGAAGCTAGTACAGAATTCTTACATATCCCATACGCACTTCCCCCTATTATCAATATCTTACATTATGTGGTACCTGTGTTACAATTAATCAACCAATATTAATATGTTATCAGTAACTAAAGTCCACAGTTTATTCTGATTTCCTTAGTTTTTACCTAATGTACTTTTTCTGTTCTAGGATTCCATCCAGGATACCACACTACATTTAGATGTTATTATGCACTGAATGTTTGTATCCCTCCCAAAATTCATATGTCAAATTCTAACACTCAGTGTGATAATATTAGGAGGTAAACCCTTTGGAAGGTAATTAGGTCATGAGGGCAGAGCTGTCATGAATGGGATTAGTGCCCTTATAAAAGAGACAACAGAGAGCTCTCTTGCTCTCTTTCCACCATGTGAAGATACAATAAGATGTCAGCAGTCTGCAACCAAAGTAGGGCCCTCACCAGAACCTACCATGCTGATACTGTGATACAGAACTTTCATCTTTCAGAACTGTAAGAAATATACATTCTGTTGTTTATAAGCCACTCTGTCTATGGTATTCTCTTTAACAGCTGAATAAGGTAGGAAAAAAACCAAACTGCTCTTCATACTGTCACTCACCAATCAATGCAACAGTTTTGACACCAGATTCTCCAGCACACAGACGGGGTGTCCTGTAATTTAATTCAATTTGGACAACACCTTCCTGGAGATATCAGATCCCATAGGTTAAGGGCTCAGTCCCATAGGACTGCCCCCCTCCTTCAGTGCCAATAACAAGTCCCAGGTTGTGACCTGTGCTTCTGAACGATCAGCTATAAATTGGGGTTTCCACAACCCCATCCTCAGGTTCAATTAAATTGCTAGAGTGGCTCACAGAACCCAGGGAAACAGTTTACTTACATGTACTGGTTTATTATAAAGGTTATTAAAAAGGATACAGATGAACATCCAGATGGAATATATGCATAGAACAAAGTATGTGGGAAGGTGCTCAGAGATTCCATGTTCTCTCTGGGTACACCACCCTTCAATAACCTCCATGTGTTCAGCAATCTGGAAACTCTCCAAACCCTGTCCTTTTTGGTTTTTATGGAGGCATCATTACATAGGCATGAGTGATTACATCATTGGCTATTGGTGATCAACTTAACTTTCAGCCCCTCTCCCCTCCCCAGAGGTTGGGGGGTGGACTGAAAGTTTCAATTCTTTAGTCACATGGTTGGTTTTCTTGGTGACCAGCCCTTATCATGAGGCTATCCAGGAGCCCACCAAGTATTGCCTTATTAGATGACAAACAAAAGATGCTCCTACCACCTAGGAAATTCCAAGGGATTTCAGAGCTCTGTGTCAGACACTCCTACCATTCAGGAAATTACAAAGTTCTTAGGAGTTCTGTGTCAGGAACCGAGGACAAAGATCAAATATTAGAAGAAAAGTTTATCCTAGTGCCCCTGTCTACACGGGCTTTAGGAGCTGTGTGCCAGGAACCACAGGCAGATACCAAAGACATATTTCTTATCATATCACAATATCACAGCAGCCTGAGACAGTTTCTATGTCTCCTTAGGCACTTCTTAGCTATGACAGTTTTTCAGAAATTTCTTGTTTTTGACGACCTTGACAGTATTGTGGTGTACTGGTCAGGAATTTTGTAGAATATCCCTCTATCAGAATTCATCTTTTCTCATGTTTTTCTCAAGGCTAGACTGGTGTTACAGGCTTTAGGGAGAAAGAACAAAGTCTATTTAGAAAAAGCATTTAGGAAGCTGCTGTGGATTGAATGTCCCCCCACAAAACTCATTGAAGCTTAATCCCCACTGTAACTGTTAAGAGGGTGGGAAATCCTATTATGATAATGGAAAGATGCGGCCTTGAAGAGGTGATTAGATTGTGATGAGTATGTCCTTGTGAGTGGGTTGATTCATTCACAGAGTATGGATGTGGTTCTGATGACTTTAAAAGGACAGCGAGTGACAATCTTAGCTCTCTCTTGCTCAGCCATTTTTCCATGTAATATACCCTGTGTCATTGTAGAGTCACCACCAAGAAGGCTCTCACCACATGTGTTCCCTGGACTTTGGACTTCCCACCTTCTGAAACTCGAAGTAATATTAAATATTGTTTCTTTACAAATTACCCACTTTCAGGTATTTCTGTTATAAGCAACAGAAACAATCTAATACAAAAGACTAGAGAATAATAATATCTAGCAAAACAAATAACACATAGGTCACTGGCCCATGCCCAAGCCCCGGAGAGGCCCATCCACCATTGAGCAGGAGCAGAGGCAGCCAACCACATACTCAACTGCATTGGTACAAGAAGAGTCACCATCAGAGCCTACAAATAGAGGAGGAATTCTTTCCCCTCTTATCCCACTCCAGAGTAATAGAAGAAACAAGTGTCACACTAGATGACCAAACACCAATGAAAAAATACTAGAATTATAAATAAACAAGAAGATGTGATACCACCGAAGGAATAGGGCAATTTTCAAGTACCAGCCCCATAGAGCAGGAAGCCCTTGAAATGTCTGAAAAGGAACTGATCTTAAGAAAACCCAAAGAGATAAGAGAAGAAGCAATTACAGAACACAATCAAACAAGAAAAAAATATCCAGGATGTGAAGGAGGAAATTTAAAGAGATTAATACCTTACAAAACAATGTGGCAAAACTCCTAGAAATGAAGAATTCACTCAATGAAATAAAAAAAAAAAAGAACAGAAATCTTGAGCAGCAGGCTAGAGCAAGCAGAAGAAAAAATTTCCGACCTAGAAGGTTGTCTTTTTGAAATAATCCAGCCAGACAAAAAACAAAAACAGAGAATTTTAAAAAATGAAGAAAATCCAAGAGAGCTAGCAGACAACCTCAAGTGCACAAATATTTGAATCACAGATATTCTAGAAGGGGAGGAAAAAGGAAAAGGCATTGAAAACCTATTCAAGAAAATAATAACAGAAAACTTCCCAGGTGTAGGGAGAGATGCAGGCCTTCAGATCCAGAAAGCTCAAAGATCCCCAAACAGATTCAATCCAAAAAGATCTTCTCAAAGACACATTATAGTCAAAATGGCAAAGCTCAAAGACAAAAGAGAGAATTCTAAAAGCAGCAAAAGTGTCAACTCAACTATAAGGGTGTCCCCATCAGACTAACAGCAGACTTCTCAACTGAAACCTTACAAGCCAGAAGAAAATGGGATGATATATTTAAAATACTAAAAGAAAAAAATTTCCAGCAAAGAAGGATACCCAGAAAGGTTATCCTTCAGAAATGAGGGAGAAATGGTGTATTCCCAAGACAAACAAAACTTACGTGAGTTCACTACCACATGGCCAGCCCTGCAAGAAATTCTCAAAGGAATCCAGCATCCTGAATCTGAAAAATGATGATCACTATCACAAATTCACAAGAAAGAGAAAAACCCACCATTAAAACCAAAATGCAAATGAGAAAGATAAAGAAGCTAAATCATGTCACCTTGAAAATCCAACTAACATTGAAGATGAAAAATAAAAGAGGAAGAAATGAACAAATGATATTTAAAACACCTAAATAAAAAGCAGTAGAATGACAGGAGTAAAGCAATACTTGTCAATAACCACCTTAAATATAAATGGATTAAACTCCACATTCATTGGACACAGACTGAGTGATTGGATTAAAAAGCTAGACCCAACTATATGCCCTCTTCAAGAGACTCACCTCACCTATAAAGACACACACAGACTAAAAGTATAGGGATGGAAAAAGATACACCACGCAAATGGAAAGCAAAAATGAGCAAGAGTAGCTATTCTAATATCAGATAAAATAAACTTTAAACCAAAAATCATAAATAGAGATGAAGAAGGCCATTACATAGTGATAAAGGGATCTGTCCAGTTAGAAATAACAACAATGACAAATCTGTATATACCCAACACTGAGCAACCAGATGGGTAAAGTAAACACTCTTTCAATTAAAGAAAGTGATAAACCCTAATACCATAATAGTGTGTGACATGACCACCCTATTCTTAGCATTGGACAGATCTTTCAGGCAACGAATCAACAAAGAAACACAGGATTTAAACTACACCTTAGACCAATTGGACCTGGCAGACTCCTACAGAACATTTCATACAACAACTACAGAATACACATTCTTCTCATCAACATTCTCCAGGAGAGACCACATGTTAGGTTACAAATCAAGTCTCAGCAAATTTTAAAACAACTGAAATCATTTCAAGTATCTTTTCAAACAATGGGTTAAAACTGGAAATCACTAACAAGCAAAACTCTGGAAACTACAGAAGTGCATGAAAACTAAACAAAAGACTCCTGAATGACTATGGGTCCAAAAGGATATTAAACAGGAAACCAAAATATTTTTTGAAACTAACAAAAATAAAGACACATCACACCAAAACCTATGGGACACTGCAAAAGCGGTACTAAGAGGGAAGTTTATTGCAATAAACGCTTACATCAAAAGAATGAAAAGACTTCAAATAAATGACCTAACACTATACCTCAAAGAACTAGAAACACAATGACAATCCAATCCTACAAGTAGTAGATTGAAAGAAATAATTAAGTTCAGAGGAGAAGTAAATGAAATAGAGACCCAAAAATGATACAAAAGATCAATGAAACCAAAAGTTTTTTTTTTTTTTTTTTAAAAGATGACTGGTAAGGGGATCTTAACCCTTGACTTGGTGTTGTCAGCACCACGCTCAGCCAGTGAGCGAACCGGCCATCCCTATGTGGGATCCGAACCCGGGGCCTTGGTGTTATTAGCACCGCACTCTACCGAGTGAGCCACGGGCCGGCCCAAAAGTTGTTTTTTTGAGAAGGTAAATAAAATAGACAAACCATTCACTAGGTTAACAAAAAAAAGTAGAGAGAAGATGCAAATAACAAAAATCAGGAATGAGAAGGGAGACATTACAACTAATACCACAAAAACACAAAGAAACATCAGAAAATATTATAAACAACTGTACATCAACAATTATGAAAACCTGGAGGAAATGGATAAATTTCTGGACACATACAAACTACCAAGACTAAACCAAGAAGAAATAGAGAATCTGAACAGACCAATAACAAGCAATGAAATTGAAGCAGTAATTAGCAATCTTCCAACAAAGAAAAGCCCAGAATCAGACTGCTTTACAGCTAGCTGCATTCTACCAAACCTTTAAAGAAGAATTAACACCAATTCTCTTCAAACTATTCCAAAAAACTGAAACAGAAGCCATTCTCTCAAACTCATTCTATGAGACCAGCATCACCTTGACACCAAAACCAGGTAAAAATACAACAAAAAAGAAAATTACAGGCCAATATCCTTGATGAACATAGATGCAAAAACCCTCAACAAAATATTAGCAATCAGAATACAGCAACACATCAAAAAAATTATACACCATCATCAAGTGGATTCATCCCAGTTATGCAAGGATGTTTCAACATATGCAAGTCAATAAATGTGATACACCACATCAACAAAATCAAGGACAAAAACCATATGATTATCTCAATAGAAGCAGGAAAAGCATTCAACATCCATTCATGATGAAGACTCTCAGCAAATTAGGTATAGAAGGGAATTATCTCAACACAATGAAAGCCATTTATGACAAACCAATTGCCAGTAACATCCTGGAACAAGACAAGGATGTCCACTCTCACCACTCCTATTTAATGTAGTATTGGAAGTACTAGCCAGAGCAATCAGGCAAGACAAAGAAATAAAGGGCATCCAGATTGGAAAGATTGAAGTCAAACTGTCCCTGTTTGCAGATGACATGACGTTATATATAGAAAAACCTAAAGACTCTATGAACAACTTCTTAGAGCTGATTAACAATTTCAGTAATGTTGCAGGATAAAAAGCCAAGGCCCCCAAATCAGTTGTTTATATTTGCCAATAATGAACTAAGATAAATCAAGAAAGTAAGCCCATTTACAACAGTCACCCCAAAAATAAAATACCTAGGAATCAATTTAACCAAGGAGGTGAAAGATCTCTACAATTAGAACTACAAAACCTACTGAAAAAAATTAAAGAAGACACAAAAAGATGGAAGGACATTCCATGCTTTGGATTGGATGAATTAAAATTGTGAAAATGCCCATACTACCTAAAGCAATCTACAGATTCAATGCGATCCCTATCAAAATACCAATGGCATCCTTCACAGAAATAGAAAAAACAACCCTAATATTCATATAGAACAAGAAAAGACTCAAAATGCCAAAGCAATCCTGAGCAAAGACAATAAAGCCAGAGGCATAACACTACCTGACTTCAAATTATATTACAAAGCTGTAGTAACCAAGACAGCATGGTACTGGCATAAAAATAGACACTTGGACCAGCAGAATAGAATAGAGAACCCAGACATCAATCCACAGATTTACAGCCAACTAATATTTGACAAAGGCAACACAAACATACAAAGGGGAAAAGAGTGCCTCTTCACTAAGTGGTGCAAGGAAAATTAGATATCCATATGCAGAAGAGTGAAACCAGACCTGCAACTCTTACCATATACCAAAATCAACTCAGAATGGATTAAAACTTTAAGTATAAGACCTGAAACTGTAAAAGTACTAAGGGAAAATGCAGAGGAAGCATTTCAGGAACTAGAACTGGGCACAGACTTTATGAACAAGAACCCAAAAGCATAAGCAACAAAAGAAAAGTTAAATAAATGGGATTATCTCAAACTAAATTGCTTCTGCACAGTAAAGAAAACAATCAACAGTGTTATGACAACATACAGAATGGGAGAAAATATTTGCAAACTATACATCTGACAAGGGACTAATATCCAGAATATACAAGGAACTCAAGCAACTATACAGTAAAAAACCAAATAATCCAATTTAAAAAATGGGCAAACGGGCTGGCCCGTGGCTCACTCGGGAGAGTGCGGTGCTGATAACACCAAGGCCCCGGGTTCGGATCCCATATAGGGATGGCCGGTTCGCTCACTGGCTGAGCGTGGTGCTGACAACACCAAGTCAAGGGTTAAGATCCCCTTACCGGTCATCTTTATAAAAAAAAATAAATAAAAAAAAAAAAAAATAAAGATGACCGGTAAGGGGATCTTA
>NW_007726389.1:635858-738244 GCF_000696425.1 Galeopterus variegatus | reverse complement strand
CTGGCGGGGCGGGGTGCTGACAACACCAAGTTGAGGGTTAAGACCCCCTTCCCGGTCATCTAAAAAAAAAAAAAAAAAAAAAAAAAAAAAATGGGCAAAGGAGCTGAATAGACATTTTTGCAGGAAGACATACAAATGGCCAATAGGCACTTAAAAAAATGGTCACATCACTAATCATCAGGGAATTGCAAATTAAAAACACATTGAGATATCTCCTCACCCAAGTTAGACTGGCTATAATATAGAAAGACAGAGAACAACAAATGTTGGCGAGGGTGTGGAGAGAAGGCATGCTCCTACAATGTTGGTGGGACTGTAAATTTGTACAACCACTATGGAAAATGGCATGGAGGTTTCTCAAACAACTACAGATAGATCTTCCATATGATCCAGCAATCACACCTCTAGGTATATACCCAGAGGAAATGGAAATCATCATGTCGAAGGAATACCTGCACTCCATGTTCTTTGCATCTCTATTTCCAATAGCCAAAATATGGAACCAACATAAATGTCCATCGATGGAAGACTGTACAAGAAAAATGTTGTATACATACACCATGGAATACTACTCTACCATAAAAAATTATGAATTTCTGCCATTCACAGTAACATGGATGAGCCTGGAGAAAATTATATTGGGTGAAATAAGCCAGGCACAGAGGGAAAAATACTACATGTGCTCGCTCATAAGTGGGAGCTAAGAGAGAAAGAAGGAAGGAGAGACCACAGTGGTGCTGGCAGAGGGAGAGAGCACACCTAAGGTTGCAGGATGGGATGGGGGATGATGGGAGGGGGAGGGAAGTCAGGGATTATCTGAGTGGCGAACACAGGGAATAATCACAATTTGTGGTAACAGGCATGCTGACATTAATGGTCTGGCCATCACATCTTGGGCACTGGTGGTGACTTGTACGCTATGGATATACATAATAATAATAATAATAATAATAATAATAAAGAAACTTTGGGGAAGGAAAATGTGATAAATTCAGGGAGGAGGTTAGAATACTAAAATGCATGCTATTAGCAACTACATCTTTGCTGGAGGGCTGTAAATATGGGTCAGCTGAATTGAAGAAGCTTTGCATGTTTGCTTCTTATAGCATCCATGAGTGCATTCCTGCACTGAGAACAGTGGACAACAGCAAAAAATTAGCCAGAACTGACCTGGGCAGCTGCACAGGAGCCAATCTGTAAGGTATATTACACATCTCTGGGATGCTAAAACATCATAGGAGGTTCTATTCATCTGAGCTTTTTTTTAACCTGAGTTCTTCTCAGAAGAACTTTGACAAACCTCTTGGGGGAGGGGAGATAAAACTTCTTCCTCCCCTCATAAAATGCATGCTTGAGCAAGTTAGGGTCTGCTTACTACAGTATCTTCCCTGGGACACCATTCCAGCAATCCTCTTTCTTTGCCTTTCCACTTAAATAAATGCTGAACAAATTTTTAAAGAATACTGTTTTGGAAGGGGACCAAATTAGTAGCCTGAATGGAGAGTCAAATAATTAGCTTTCATAAGGTATTCACAAATTTATCACCCCTTTATATTTCCCAAGTATAATTCAGTAAAAGCAATTGTAAGAGTGACCAAAAACAGGACAGTGGATTTGTATTTCCCTCTCTGATGGTCTCAAATGATCCAAGGATAAAATTTAGACTATCAGCATATCCTTCAGGCGGCCATCCAAGGATATTGTTTTTCTTAACTGATAAGAATAGGGCAGCAAATAGTTTGGACTTACATCTTCTGGCAAATGAATATACGTTGTATTGCTGATTATGAATAGATCCAAATGCCTGATAATCAGCAAATCAATTGAGAAGTGGGCAGAATTAGTGTCTTCTTAACACTAAAGAACCCAATCAGGACCAACAAACCACCTCCTACTTGGAGATGGGCCAAGAGAGTCCTTGTGAACAGTGCCAAGATTTCCCCCAGAAAACAGTTCTGGGCCTATTTCTACAAGGATAATTGAAACTTAAAATTCATCATGAGGGGGTTGCAAACACTTAGTCTAAAAATGTTTCAAACCAGGAACTAGAAAAAACAGAACTTAGCTAAGGGGAAACAGTTATCCACAATCTAATTTTAATTACTATAACTTCTTGAGGGAGCTTCTAATATAAACTGACTGTTGTTCTGTCACTCCCATGTTTGTGTTGCTTCGGGATCATCTTAATTATCCATGTTTTTGAAGTAAGTGCTTTGTCCTGGGATCCCTTAATTCTACAAACCGGGCAGACTTCATCCATACTCATTGCTCTACTTCATCTGCCATCTGTTCAGTAATGACACCCAATCTGTATCTCGGGACTGACTTTTCTTTGGAGCTATAGACCTGTGTTACCAGTATCATTACGCATATATCTTTACCTGAATGTCTTTTAGATGTCTTAATGTTACAAATAGTACTCATTATTTCAGTTGAACCTCTATTCCCCACTTCCCCCAAATCCCACCAGCAACCTGAGAGCTAACTAAGATTCTTTCCTTCTCTTTCCACAGCAATTTCTGTGCCTTGCTAATTCCACGTTCTAAATAGGTCTTGAGTTTTTCCTTTTCCTACATGGTGCCTGTCTCATTTCTTCACAAGGTGATTGCAACTCTCCTGTTTCACCACTGCTTTGGTCTTGCTCTTCTCCAGTCTATCCTCTACCCTGAAGTCAGAGTTTAAAAAATTTTTTCTAGGGCCGGCTTGTGGCTCACTCAGGAGAGTGGTGCTGATAACACCAAGGCCATGGATTTGGATCCCATATAGGGATGGCCGGTTTGCTCACTTTGGAGAGCGTGGTGCTGACAACACCAAGTAAAGGGTTAAGATCCCCTTACCGGTCATCTTTTAAAAAAATAAAAAAATTTTTTTTTCTAAAACTTAATTTGTTTTGACTTTGTTATATATGCATAAGGTTCAAAATCAAAAAAGTTACAAAGGGGTATACAGGGAAAAGTCTGCCTCTGATTCCTAGTCACCTGGTTTCCCTCCCCAAGGCACCCATAGCTACCACTTCCTTGGGAAAAGAATGTATTTCTTTTTCTTTTCTTGTGACGGCTGGCTGGCCGGTATGGAGATCTGCACCATTGAACTTGGTGTTACAAGGCGGCGCTTTAACCAGCTGAGATAACCAGCCAGTCCAAGAATGTATTTCTAAACTATTCACTTCATATCTTTTCATAGCTTATCACTCTCTATAAGATAATGTCCAAACTGAGAAGTACATGACGCCTTTCAGGATTGAGTCCTGTTTACCTCTCATTTCTTCTAACAAGGCCCTCTGAACATCCAGATTCCATCCACTGCAAACACCAGCTCTTCCTGAAACAGCTTAAGGCTATTTCCCATTATACTTTTGCATATACTCTTGACCTTATCTGATATGCCTTCTCCAAGTTCCCTGCATCCTTCATGCCACTCTTTGAGTAGAGAACATCATCTCTTAATACTTCTCCACAAACATATTCAAGATAAAGCCTTGGCAAACCTCCACAGATAAAGATTATACCCTCCTCTCATGATGCCTGTATTAGTCCATTTCTGTTGCTTATAACAAAATCCATGCAACTGGTATTTATAAAAAAACCAAAATTTATTGCTTACGGTTTTGGAGGCTAGGGAGTCAAAAATCCAGGGAACACATCTGGTGAGAGCCTTGGTGGTGGCAACAGTGATGGCAGAGTATCACATTGCAAAAATGGTGGAGTGGAGAGAGCAAGAGACACAGACTCTCCTCTCTCTTCTTTTAACACCCTCAGAACCATGCGCCTGACCACCATTTTTAATCCATTCAGTACAGAATGGTTCTACAATCTAATCACCTCTTCAAGGCCCCACCTTTCAATTACCATAATAGAATTTCCCACCCTCTTAACAGCCACAGGAGTGCCAAGTTTCTAATACATAAAGCTTGGGGAAATAATTCAAGCTTCAGTGAGTTTTGGGGGGACGTAATTTAATCCACTACAATGCCCTTAGGACCATATACGTGTTTTTATTATAACCCCTATCACATTGCTTTCTTTGCCACTAAAAGGCAGATACTGTGTTCCTTTGTATTTTTACGTCCCAAGGATCTAGCAAACTGTCCAATAAAATTTTTGTTTAATAATTATAGAATTAGTTACAATATTACTACAAGCTAATGAAATATTAGGCTGCATTAATAGCTGTGTAGTACTCAGAATTTTTAGTTCTGACCACCAAGACATTGAGGAAACGTAATACCTCCCTGATCGTGTAGAGTCTAGTAATGCTGCAATGGCCTTAAGAGGAAAAGACTAAATGAAGGTTCAGCTCTCTCAGAATCTCTAAAGGGCTAAAGAGGAAGCAGCTGACAACTGACTGCACAGACCGGAGGTTCTCCACTGCATTGTTGGGTCATTGTGATGTTTTTATCAGTGTTGAGATGTACAGTATCCTAACTTATTTGCAGTAATAAAAGTTGAAGTATTGGGCCGGCCCGTGGCTCACTCGGGAGAGTGCGGTGCTGATAGCACCAAGGCCCCGGGTTCGGATCCCATATAGGGATGGCCGGTTTGCTCACTGGCTGAGCGTGGTGCTGACAACACGGTTCGGATCCCATATAGGGATGGCCGGTTTGCTCACTGGCTGAGCGTGGTGCTGACAACACGGTTCGGATCCCATATAGGGATGGCCGGTTTGCTCACTGGCTGAGCGTGGTGCTGACAACACGGTTCGGATCCCATATAGGGATGGCCGGTTTGCTCACTGGCTGAGCGTGGTGCTGACAACACGGTTCGGATCCCATATAGGGATGGCCGGTTTGCTCACTGGCTGAGCGTGGTGCTGACAACACCAAGTCAAGGGTTAAGATCCCCTTACCGGTCATCTTTTTAAAAAAAAAAAAAAAAAAGTTGAAGTATTGAAGTTTGCAAACAATTTACTTTTCTCCTAGAGTGGATTCAGGTTACTTCTATAGAAGTGGACAGGAAGTCCACTTCTATTCCAATATACTTTGCTGCAAGGGGCAGAGTTACAGTAAACTGGGTGTAAGCCATAGTCTACCTTATCTTTGCCTTTGCCCTGGAAGAATGTTGAGCATGCGAACATTATCTAGCCTCCTTGGGGAGGAAATATAGAGGACTGCCACTGTAGACCATGAGCTCCTCCAGGGTAGGGACAGTGACTTTTCATTATTTTTAAAATGAAATTTGCCACAGTGTTTGACAGTTAACAAACACTTGAAGAAAAAGGGGAGTGAAGGTTTGGGGATAGATCAATGGAAAATGGAAGGAATAGAGTGTGAAGAAAAATGTGACGAAAATTTTTAAAAAGGAAAGAGTAAAAAGCAAAGGAATACAGAAGGCTTTTTATTTACTGTTTTAGAAACAGTTAATCAAATTCACTATTTTTCTCTATACTATTCTCTCCCCCCCCACACACATACACTATCAACCCTTCCTGTCTCACCCCTTCCCCTGTCTGGATTTGCTTTTTAACTCAATTTAAGAAAACAAAAACAAAAAGAACCAAGCAGTTAAGGCTGCTTAAACAAAGACTACAGGAAACTGGATAAGATAACCTTTAATAGTTCCTATCCAATTTTTGATTTATGATTCTAGGTTTTATTTCCTCAATAATGCTTTTAAGTGAAAATGGCATTTAATGACTATTAAATAGAATTATAATCTACAATAGTTCAAAAGAGAAACAAACTGATGTGTCTGCTAAAAAAAATAGTCTGTATTAGTTTCTTGAGTCTTCATAATTTCATGAAGAGATTGGCAAATGGATTTGCAAAGTTCAGCTGCAGTTTGCTCCCCTGCAAGATGCTCAGTGGCTTAACTGGCGCTGCACAGAGCTGAAGTACCTTGTGATCTTTTTCTTTTATGTTAAAAAACAAAACAAAACAAAAAAACCCAAAAGACCCTACCTGGCCTGAATTCTAAACATGATACAAATTTAAAGTAATTTAAGATGATATTTCTGCCAGAGGGAGGGAGTTAGTTTTTTGTTTTTGTTTGTTTTTTCCCTAAGAGAATCCAGAGAGCTATTTCTGCTTTGGAGAGATCCAAAAAGCCTAAGCTGCAGAGTTTCACAAGGCAAACAGGTAAAGGCGAAGAACCAGACAGCAAAAGTTACAACAGTAACCACTGCCTGTCCCCCAAATATACACATATCAATAATCAAAGATTTCTTAACTTCTTGCTCTTCAAATTTGTGCAGTTCATAATACAGTAGGAACTTGATTATCCAACAGTAGTTGGGATTGTTCTCTGATTATCTGATGTAATTCTGACCTTAAAGGCAGGGACTTTTGCTTCCCCTGCAATACTTTCCTTGGAACAAAAGTGCTTATTGCACGTTACTTTGATTTCATAATTAAAAAGAGGAAAAATCAAGAGAGTTGGGTAACTGATTTCCATTGGGGAAAAACCCGACATTTTTAGTCTTTTATTTTGTTATGCTATTTTCATGGAGTCGATTTTTTTTTTTTTTTTTTGGCCATTGACAGTGGCCCAAATACAAAATTGAGAACATATAAACAGTTTTTTGCCTACTGTTATAGAAGTGGAATTGAGTAACAAACTCACTTAAAAATTCTATTATAAATAACTATACTTTCTTTACTTTCCTCTGTGATATGGTATGGTCGTATTTATATAGATAATATAAGTCTTAACTCATGGCAAGTACAATAAATATTTGTCAATTGATCTGATTGATATAACTGTAAGCCTTGTTTTTGGTCCAGTGAGAGTGTAGGAGCTGTCTTCAAAATGTTCGTGGAAAAATTAATATCTTTTAATTATATTTTTTCTACGAACTTTTAAAAATACTCTCCTACATTTTACTGATAATCTAAAACTATTAATTCCTAAACATCAAAAAGTCTGAGTAATATCTCCCTTCTCGAAGACACATACATTCACACACATCCCCAGCCTACTCCCTGCAACTCAGCTTGCTTTGGGGAAGACATCTCAAGGTAGTATCCTGGAGAAAAGAGCAAGGCTGCTTGATTTGTTGCGGTGCCCAACAGCAACTTACTGCTCAAAGTTAAAAAAGAGCCGGGGGCGGGGAACAGGACTCCATCAAAGACGCAAGTGAAAGCTCCCTCCGTCTTGTAGGTTCCATCTGAGCAGGAAAGATGAAAATCAAGGTTAGAAAACATTGGCAGGGCGGTGTCCCCTGCCATGTTTCAATTCACGCTGCATAGGAACAAGCCACCTATCTGCTTTACCCGAGTGGGCTTCCCCACCGTCCACCTCCCCCTTGGAACCACAAGGAGAGTGGGACTTCCCGACCGAGGACTGGTAATTAGAGGAGCCCACTCTGGGCAGAAACTCCGTCAGAGGAGAGAGGAGCCGAGGGGCTACCACTCTACTCAGCACCCAGGAAGCCCCCCTGCCGCCTAAAGGTGGGCGGGCGCCAGGGCCGAAAGGATGCGGATCAAGGAAGCGGGTACCGGTGCCCCTCTCAGCGACCCCCGTCCGCCCCGCCAGGGGGAGCGTCTGTGCCCGACGGCCAGCTGCGGGAACTGGGCAGGCGGCGCAGGGCGGCGGCTCCGCGCCACGGCTGCCCTCGTATAACTTCGTATAATGTATGCTATACGAAGTTATGCCGAGTGTGCTATTCTCTAATAGAAAAATAGCTATCAGCCATATATTCTGCCTTGATGGCCACTGAAGCTATCACAGGAACTGCCAAAGTCATAGTAAGGACAACATATCCCATACTAGGTTGGCTGCGCATGTGGGCAACAAACCGTAAAAGAGGTGTAGCTCAGACTCCTCTGTCTAAATGGGGAGCAAATATAGAACAAAGAAGCACTGTGTCAATGAATCCTCTGTGCAAAGAGTTGTAAGCTGTGCTAGGTCCAGTAGAGGTTGTGGAGGAAACTTTGACAAACCCCCTACCCATGGAGGTGGAGGCTACACCTTTCCATGAGGGACAGGATCGGCCACTACATCCTGGGAGACACGCTGGGGGTCGGCACCTTCGGCAAAGTGAAGGGTGAGAATCCCCAGGGCAAGGCTCGGACCCAGCCCCGGAACCGGGCGACTTCCGCTTTTCGCACCTCTTCATCCTCCCCCGCCCCCTGCGTTCTAGTCTCCGGGCTCTGCAGCCACTGTCCTCGCTCCGGCGGGAGCGAAGCCCGAGGCCGCCGTGGGACTGCGGCGCGGCCCTCCCAGGCGGATGGGGTGGGCTGGGGACCGGTCGCCATAGCGACGGCGCCGCTGCTGGAGGGGCTGGTCGGTGCGAGGGGCGGGGATGCGTAGGTGCAAAGTTTCCCAAATGGGGGAGTCCGAGACTGCGCGGCGCGCTCCCCGTGCTGGGTGGAGGTGCCGGGGTCTCGGGCGGTAGCCCCGGGAAGGCGACCTCCAGTTCGCCCCGATTGTGCTCCCTCGGCTCAGGGCCAGCCCCTCGCTTCCCTGGCCGTCCTGGCGTTGTCCGTATTTCCTTCCTCTTTAGGAGGCTGTCGACTTACCTGACCCTGCAGTTTCCCGAGTGTGAAATGTGTTCTCCGAAAGTAAGGTTGCTTTGAGGGTAACCTACAGAATTTAAAAAAAAAAAAGGGCCAACTGGTTGGAAGGGATTTCCTTCGGAGCAGTTAATCAATATAAACTGGTCATATCTTTGCGATGCATGGTTTATATTCTGAATGGGACTCCGTGCCTTCAGTGTTTCTGAATTATCAGTTTTGCAGTCTCTGTGTGCCAACTTCGTAGTGCAGATGTTACTATCAGATAGTATTTATTAGTTTATGAATACAGTTCATTTCCATTTATTTTCACAGGATATTTGTATTTTAATAAACAACTTAGTACACATTATTTGAACTTTTTAAAAAGGAAAAGTAGAATCGCTTATCCTTGTGTTTCAACACAGTATTCTGGAAATAATAAACGTACTCTCCAGTCCAATTATGGCACAAAAAGTTTGATTGCAAACTTTGTGAAGCATAAATTTATTTTCTTTAAAATATTTGACTTTGTTATTAGGGATGTAGAGGAAGGAGGTTTCGAACTGATAAAAATAATTCATGCATTGGCTTTGGATAAACAAGAGACTATGACTCGCATATACTAAGCTCTTGGTAAATATTTGACTTGAAAGAAAAAAAGTTGTGAAAGTCTGTACAATGAATTAATTAACTGAGCCTTGCTCTCCCAGAGCTAAATAAACATTTTCTGATTTTATCTAGGGTTGGAAGAGGAGAACCCTTCTTTCTCTTGCCCTTTCTGAGTCATAGAACTGGAAAATTGCTGTATAGCCCACAGGGAAGCAACTGCCTAAACCTTCTTATGAAAATCAGCAAGGCCAACAATGTAAGGAAGTAAGAAGCAAATGCCAGAATAGGGTAATAAGCTGTTAGGGTGGGTCCATATTAGGCCAGTAAGTCCTTGAAGTTTTTTATTTTTTGCTAAGAGCTTTCTTTATTTGTTAGTGATTATAAACTGCTTTTTAGTTTCCATGTATTGGTAAGAAATGTTCATTAATGCCCCCAAAATAGTGATAAGACAGTCTTGATGCTCTCATCCGTTGCCAGAAGTTCTGCTTGGTTTAGGGTGTTCATTTACCTAACGTAGACCTCAGTGGAGTCACTTCTATTTTCTCATTTGCTAAGTGGCTTATGGCATGGCAGATAGGAAAGCAAGAAGATATTTTTCATCTTCTGGATTTGATCTGTGATGTGGCTTTGACATGAATCACTCCAGTAACTTCACTATTCCTTAACCTTCACTTCTCTACCCACATGTGCCTCTCTTGAAATACCATACTCTTGTCAAAGTCGACAGTCTCCCAAATATTGAAAGGCCAGTGTTAGCCAAAGCTTTTATGAACTTGGATAAATTTGTTTGTAAACAAATTGGTTGATGTTGGTCAAAATCATCAACCACTTTATTAAGTTGTTAAAACATTTGGGATGCTTTTTGCCACAAGTAATAGAAAAATCCAACCTTGCCTAGCCAAGAACATATGTGGTTCTCTCTCCAAAGCAAGGAAGCCCAGCATACCTCTCATGAATCTCATGGGCTCATCCAGTCCCTCGGGCCAGGGATGCCGTGTGCCAATTGGCTTAGGGTCGTGTTCCTAAGTAGGCACCAGCAAAGGGGATGGCATTGCCCTTGGAGGAATATGGCCCCCCCTTGGATATGTGTGTGGGGGGTCATCTTCTTCTGAAGTACTTAGTGTGGGGGAGGGCAGGGTAGACACCTACACAGAAATGGGTGTTGTTAGGAGAGGGAAAGGGGAACATGGATGCTCAGTGAGCAGGCAAAAGTAGCCACTATAGTGGTGATATTGGTAACTAACACCACCCTTAATTTGACAAGAATTCTTATAAATAAGAGGATTAGCCACATATTTCAATGGAGATTATTTGGAGTAGATAGAGCTTTTAGAATTATACACATTGGTAAATATAACGTGGAAAAGAGATCTAAGAGAAGATGTGATATTGATATGCAGAAAAATTTCCAATATGATATTCCATGCCTACAGGAAATTTAATTTTTAGGGGGTAGTGGGCTGTAAATTCAAAGTGATTATTTTTTTTCAGGCTAAAAAAAATCCTCCGGTTACTTAATGGTAGCACTTTTGAGGGGAAAGTTTAAACAGAAAACTAGGGTTAATTTGGGATTATGCTTGGATTATCTTAATTATTTCCAAGGGTATCTTTCTTTTTTCTGGTTGTCAAGATTTTAATCTCCATGTCCTTATAGTGGGGCCTCTTCCCACCTCCAGAACAATTAAAACCATGAACAAAGAGTCATGTTACTATTACAAAAATTAAAATGGCATTTTGTTAGTTTTCCTAGAGAAGATGGTCTCTTTAGTGGGATGGGTATGTTTTTAGCAAATGAGTTGTTTATACATGTAAAATAAGTTGGTGAGTATTTCTACATAAAACTGCAGTTTCAGGTTAATAGGTAACTGTCCTCTAGGTGACTGAATGAATCACAGAAGTTATTTAAAAATTCCTTTAAATTATGTATATCCAAAACATAAATTCCTTTAAGTAAAAAAAAAAAAAAAAATCTGTGTATGAACTAAAGCTGTGTATATCAGCATGAATAACGCTTAAGAATATAAGGTTAGGCCTCCTTCAAAAGCAAGCTGCAGAACAATACAGTCCGATGTTATTTATGTATATTTTAAAAACACGCAAAACCACTCATACATTGCTGGTGGGAGTATAAATTGGTATCATCTCTATAAAGTGTTAGAGTACTTATTAAAATTAACCCAGCAATTCAAATTCTAGGAACTTACTCTATAGATGTGCTCATGTGTACAAAAAATTGGTTATTCATTTGCCATATTACTTGTATATACAAATGACTGGAAGTAACCTTTCTAACAGGATAATAGTTTAGTTATGGTTTATTCATACAGTAAAATACCTTGTGAACATTAAGGAAAAAAAGTGAGGAACTTTATATAATCTAGAGAACAATTTTCAAAGTGTATTTTTAGCGTAAAAATAGAACAGTTTGTATAGTATGCTTAACAATTATGTATAAAAGGCAGGGGCAAATATGTACCTAAGTGTGACTGCTCGTATATGTATAATGTATCTCTTTATACATACAAAACCCGGGAAGTATGAAGCTGGGGGATATTGCACTATGTATCTTTTTGTACTTTTGAATTGTGTGTGTAGTGCAGGTATTATGTATTCAAAATATATAAAATAAACATGAAAAACAATGTTACTATATTGTTTATGGATTCATATATATGTAGAAAAAATATATGAATGTCTGGGAAAGAAAAACAACAAATTCAGGGTAGGGGAAGTTACCTCTGAGGAGAGATGATGGAGAAGGGAGTCTGGGAGGAGTCATACAGGGCTTCGATTCCATCTGTAATGTTTTCTTGCTTAAGATGGTGGTGATACATGGATATTTGGTACATCTTTTGCTATGCTTGAAATGTTTTGTTCATTTTTTCAAATTTCTATAGTTTTCAGAGCTCATCCCTCTCCAAGATTAAGCTATTTTCCTAACACTTTTTTTTTTTTTTGTCTTTTTAGTGACCGGTAAGGGGATCGCAACCCTTGGCTTGGTGTCGCCCGCACTGCGCTCAGCCAGTGAGCGCACCGGCCATTCCTATATAGGATCCGAACCCGCGGCGGGAGCATCACTGCGCTCCCACCGCTGCACTCTCCTGAGTGCGCCACGGGGCCGGCCCTCCTAACACTTTTAGTAGTGACAGTTTTATTCTTTTAATTTTAAAGTGGGAATGAAATGGTTAGATGGTTAGAATATCTTCAGTAGATGTTTGTCTTTGTGTCATCTTTAGCCTGTTAAAATCTTCTTCCAAAGTATGATCTTGTTTCACTTTAGGATTATATATCTGATAAGAAGAGCGTTTTTTACAGTGTTCTGCAGTTAGATAAAGTTCCTTTTAGAGAGCAATAACATTGATAATAACACAGCTTGCTAGCTGATGTTTAGTTGACTAATCTGATGTTCTTGTGAGGGAGACATTGTGAACGGTAGTTAACCTTTACTGTGGGTAATGTGCAAGTCTTCCATGGCCAAAATGCCTGTCTTCTACTTCACTTAAAAGCAAAACCTTACTTTTTGAATTTAGCACTGTTGTAAAACAGTGACAGTCTGAAGAATGAAGTTTTGAGCTTTGAAAAGGGGAGAAATCTCTTAGTAATGCATATACCTGACAGTCCCTTTACTACATTCATTGATTGACTAGGGAGCATCAATTTGGCTGCAACTGCATTTACTCAATGGAGAATCTTTAGCCCAAATTTGAGAAAACAGTTCAGGTTCTGATATTGTGCCCTTTTCCCCCTCCTACTGCACAGTGATAAGGTAGAGTGAATAGATAAAAAGACTTGAAGTAAGATGTATCCCAGCTTGATCACAATAGCTTTACTTTGACAAATAACAGAATCTCTCAGAGCCTCTGTTTCTTTGTCTGTAAAATAAAATAATATCTGCATCATAGATTTATTGTGAGGCTCGAATGTGATAATGTGGGTGTTTCCTAAGCTATAAGATACTATATATTTAAAAGCATTATGCTACTGAAATTTTAATATTGAAGCATGTTGGCAATTGGGTTCAAAACAAATGTTTCTCTTCCTATAAATAAGGAAATCTTAATAGACTATAATATGATGGCCTTAAATTATCAAGGGGGAAGGAAAGAATGGGTAAGCTGGAGGGGATATTGCCTACCCTGAAAGAGAAAATATTGTAGAGTCATCAGTGTTGGGACATTACTTCAAAATCTTGGAAGAAAAAACTTGTATCAAATTAAGACTGGGAAATACCAAGTTAAACAAAGTTTAACAGGTTTCTTTATTATAGGACTTTACAGAGTCTTCACTCTGTTAATAAGCATAGCGCGTCTCCAAAAGGGAGAGTATATATGCTTTCCCTGACTTACTGGATTATGAAATCTTTTTCCGTGGAGAGTCTTTAGTCCTGGTTGTAGAGCATACTTTAGGAAATCTATTCTAATAATTTTAGTTTTGTTATTTTTCTAGCCCGTAGAAAATTAGAATCCCCAAACTAGGACATTGGAGAGGGGGCTCTTAAGAGTTGATTTTGAGGGGCCAGCCCGGTGGCACACTGCTACAGTGCGCCGCTTGGGAAATGCGGCGGCGCTCCCGCCGAGGGTTCGGATCCCAAATACAGACCGGCCGCTCACTGGCTGAGCGAGGTGCGGGCGCAACACTGAGGGTTGTGATCCCGTGGCCGGTCCCGGTCCGGTACGGGCGCGACACTGAGGGTTGTGATCCGTTGCCGGTCATGAAAAAAGACAAAAAGGAAAAAAAAAAAAAAGAGTTGATTTTGATAGGCTGTGAAGGTTAGGGTGCAACTTCAAGAAAGCAGAAAATCCACAGGAGCTGGAACAGAATAGACTAGGAGCAAGAAGTCCTATCCAGCTAAATAACTCCTACTGATATCATTGTGTGAGGGCACAAGGGAGTAACTGGTTCTCATGCAAGTTGAACATTTGCTTGGTTCCCAGTCACCATGCACACTGTGTTCCATTTAAGAAATCTTGGGCTTGTTTACTACAGTTTAGAAAACCTGTTTTCAAAAAAGATTGTTGTTTATTTACTTGTTAAGTTTAATGCTGAATATTATGTTTTAGTAAAATCACTTCTTAAAAGTTTTATTAATTGACAAATAATAATTGTATATATTTCTGGGGCACAGTGTGGTGTTTTGATAGATGTACACATTGTGGACTGATCAGAAAGGCTGATTAGCATATCCATTACCTCAAATATGAGTACTTACCATTTTTTTGTGGTGAGAACATTTAAAATCCTCCCTCTTAGCTATTTTGAAATATGCAGTAATTATTAACCATAGTCACTGTATTGTACAACAGAACACCAGAACTTATTCCTTTCATCTAACTGTAATTTTGTACCCGTTGATCAACTCCCACATCCCCCAACCTCTGGTAACCACCATCTGCTCTCTAATTCTGTTAAGTTTGACTTATTTATTTCTTTTATTTTTATTTTTTTATCATTCTTGCTCTCATCTTATGATTTGACAGTGTCCTCTAGGTTCATACATGTTGTTGCAAATGACAGAATTTCCTATTTTTTTAAGGCACAAAGGAATAATATTCCATTGTGTATATGTAATACATTTTAAAAATACATTCATCCATTGATGGACACTTAGATTGTTTCCATATCTTGGCTATTATGAATAGTGCTGCAATGAACATGAAAGTGCAGACATCCCTTTGACATATTGATTTCAGTTCATGGAGGTATATACCCAGTAGTGAGACTGCTTGATCATGTTGTAATTCTATTTTTAGTTTTTTGAGGAACCTCCATACTGTTTTCCAAATTGGATGTACTAATTTACAGTACCACCAATGGTGTGTAAGCTTTCCCTTTTCTCCATATCGTCTCCAGCACTTATCTTTCTTTTTTTTATAATATACAATGTAAGAGGTATGAGGTGATAACTTATTATGGTTTTAATTTGCATTTCTCTTAAGATTAGAGGCTGAGTATTTTTTCATATATCTGTTGACCATGTATGTCTTCTTTTGAGAAATGTCAAGTCCTTTGCCCATGTTTTAATAGGATCATTTGTTTTCTTGTTATGAGTAGTTTGAGTTCCTTATATATTTTTGATATTAGCCCCTTATCTGATGTATGATTTGCAGTTATGTTCTCCTTCTGTGTGTTATCTCTTCACGATATTAATTGTTTCCTTTGCTGTATGGGAGCTATTTAGCTTGATGTAATTCCATTTGTCTAATTTTGCCTTTGTTGCCTGTGCTTTTGGGATCAGATCCAGGAAATCACTTCCCAGACCAATATCGTGGAGCTTTCCCCCTATGTTTTCTTTTAGTAGTTTTATAGTTTCAGGTCTTATGTTTAATTCTTTAATCTATTTTGAGTTGATAGTTGTATAAGGGATGAGATAACGGTCCATCTTCATTCTTCTGTATATGGATATCCAGTTTTCCTAACACAATTTATTAAAGAGACTGTCCATTCCCCATTATGTGTTTTTGGCACCTTTGTCAAAAATCAATTGACTGTAGATGTGTGGGTTTATTTTGGGGCTCTCAAACTTGTTCTATTGGTTAATGGAACTGTTTTTATGCCAGTACCATGCTGTTTTGATTACTAAACGTTTGTAATATATTTTGAAATCTGATAGTGGGATGCCTTCAGTTTTGTTCTTTTTGGTCAAGATTGCCTTGGCTATTCAAGGTCTTTTGCGCTTCCGTATGAATTTTAGGATTGCTTTTTCTATTTCTGTGAAGAATGACGTTGGAATTTTGATAGGGATTGCATTGAATTTGTAGATTGCTTTGGATAGTATGGACATTTTAACAATATTCTTCCAATCCATGAACATGGGATATCTTTCTGTTTATTTGTGTCATCTTCAGTTTCTTTCATCAGTGTTTTACAGTTTTCAGTGAACAGATCTTTCACTTCCTCGGTTAAATGTACTCCTAAGAATTTTATGTTTTTGATGCTATTGTAAATGGAATTGTTTTCTTAATTTCTTTTTCAGACAGTGTGTTGTTAGTGTATAGAGACACTACTGATTTTTGTAAGTTGATTTTGTCTCCTGCAGCTTGACTGAATTTGCTGATCAGTTCTAACAGTTTTTTGGTGGTGTCTTTTAGTATTTGCTACATATAAGAGCATGTCATCAGCAAACACAGGCAATTTTACTTCTTTTCCTGTTTGAATGATTTTTATTTATTTTCTTACCTCATTTCTCTGGGTAAAACTACAAGTATTATGTTGAGCAGATGTGGTGAGAGTGGGCATCCTTGTCTTCTTCCTCATCTTAGAGGAAAAGCTTTCTACTTTTCACTGGTAAGCATGATGTTAGCTGTGGGCTTGTCATATATGTCCTTTATTATGTTGAGGAACATTCCTTTTATGCCTTATATGTTGAATTTTTTTATCATGAAAGGATGTTGGATTTTGTCAAATGTTTTTTCTGCATCTATTGAGATGATTATATGGTTTTTGTCCTTCATTCTGTTAATATGGTGAATCACATTCATTGATTTGTGTATTTTGATCTAACCTTGTATCCCAGTGATAAATCCTACTTGATTGTGGTGAATGACCTTTTTAATATAATGTTGAATATGGTTTACTGTTATTTTGTTGAATATTTTTGCATCTGTGTTCATCAGTGACACTGGCCAGTAGATTTCTTTTCTTGTAGTGACTTTGGCTTTGATATCAGGGTAAAACTGGCCTTGTAAAATGAGTTTGGAAGTATTCTTTCCTCCTCATTTTTTTGGAAGAGTTTGAGAAGAATTGGCATTAGTACTTCTTTAAATGTTAGGTAGAATACAGCTGTTAAGCCATCTAGCCCTTTGCCTTTCTTCAGTGGGAGACTTTTAATTACTAATTCAATCTCCTTACTTGTATTGGTCTGTTCAGATATCCAGTTTCTTCTTGATAGGTTTTATATTTCTGGGAATTTATCCATTCTTCTAACTTGTCTAGTTTGTTGATGTATAATTGTTTATAGTTGTCTCTTATGATCCTTTGTATTTCTGTGTTATCAGTTGTAATGTTTTCTCTTTCATTTCTCATTTCATTTGTCTTCTCTTTTTTTCTTAGTCTAAGGGTTTGTCAATTTTGTTTGGCTTTTCAAAAAACTAAATTTTTTTGTTGATCTTTTCTATTTTTATAAGTCTCTATTTTATGTATTTCTCTTCTGATCTTTGTTATTTCTTTCCTTCTGCTGATTTTGGGTTTTGTTTGTTCTTTTTTTCCTACATCCTTGAGGAATAACATTATATTGCCTATTTGAGATCTTTTTTCTCTTTGGTATAGGTGTTTTGCTATAAATTTCCCTCTTAGAACTGCTTTTGCTGTGTCCCATAAGTTTTGATATGTAGTACTTTCATTTTCATTTGTCTGAAGATATTTTTAAATTTCCCCTTTAATTTTTTCTTTTATCCAATAGTTGTTCAGGATCATATTTGTTTACTTTTCACACATTTGTTAGTTTACTATTATTCCTCTTGTTATTGATTTGTAGTTTCATACTATTGTAGTTGGAAAACACACTTTGATGTAATTTCAATTTTTAAATTCGTTAAGACTTGTTTTGTGGGCTGCTATATGCTCTATATCCTGGAGAATGTTCAGTTTGCACTTGTTAAAAATGTGTATTCTGTTGCTGTTGCATGGAATATTTTATATATGTCTGTTAGGTCCATTTAGTCTATGGTTCAAATCCAAGGGTTTCTTAGTGATTTTCTGTCTGGATGATCTGTTGAGTGTTGAAAGTGGAATATTGAAATTCTCTATTATTATGTTGCAGTCTGTTTCTCCCTTCAGATCCCTTATCTTTACTTTATATATTTAAGGTGTCCAATGTTGGATGTATATGTATTTAAACTGTTACATCATCTTGATGAATTGACCCTTTTATCACTACATAATGACCTTCTCTGTCTCTTTATGCAGTTTTTCACTTAAAGTCTATTTTGTCCATCCTTTCACTTTCAGTCTGAGTGTCCCTTAAGGTGAAGTGAATCTCTTGTAGGCAGCATATAGTTGGGTCTTGTTTTTCTAATCCATTCAGCCACTCTATGACTTTTTCTTTTTCTTTTTTTTTTGGTGGCTGGCCATTATGGGGTGTTACTCTATGACTTTTGATCGGACAATTTAATCCATTTGCATTCAAAGTAATTATTGATAGGTAAGGACTTAGTGCCATTTTGTTAATTGGTTTCTAGGTTTTTTGTAGCTCCTTTGTTCCTTTCTTTCTCTATTACTTTCTTCCTTTGTGATTTGATGACTTTCTGTAGTGGTATGCTTTGGATCTTTTCATCTTTTGTGTATCTCTTATGGGCTTTTACTTTGTGGTTACCCCAAGTCTTGCATAAAACATACGAATAACTGGGTACTTTAAGCTAATGCTATTTTAACTTTGATTGCATACACAAACTCTACACTTTTACTCCCCCCTCTGCCCACATTTTATATCTTTGATGTTGTAATTTACATTCTAAAAATAATTCCTATCCTTAACAAATTATTGTAGATTTAGTTTTTAATAATTTTGCCTTTTATCCTTTATACTAGAGATATAATTGATTTACCTACCACCATAACAGTATTCAAAGAATGTTTTGGATTTGACAGTGTACTTACTTCTGCCAGTGAGTTTTATACTTTCATATGTTTTCATGTTACCATTACTGTCCTCTTCCTTCAGCTTGAAGAACTCTCTTTCACATTTCTTGTACGGCAGGTCTACTGGTGATAAACTCTCAGCTTTTGGTTAGCTCAGTTGGTTCAAGTGCACTTGGCTGGTTAGCTCAGTTGGTTAGAGTGCAGCTTTGTAACACCAAGGTCATGGATTTGGATCGCCATACTGGCTAGCCATCAAAAAAATATATACTGTGTAATAAACATACTTATGCACATTTTTAAATCTACTTAATTCTAACTTAAGTTCTTAGGAGGGGACCTACAGATTTTTAAAAAATGTAATGTCACCTTTAATGTTCTCCTATGGTATTGACTGCCATTTTGTTTTCATAAAATGTTCTGTCAGTTGACTCAGCCATGAAAAAGGAATTAGTATACTAATTTTCCATTTAAAAAACAAACAAAAAAACTAATCATATACTCTGCCTAAACAGAGTTCTTAACGTCTTTGTATGTGAGTGTGCCTGCGTGTGTGCTTATGAATGAATTGGAATAATCTCTTTACAGTTGCTGTCACGGTACCTTCCCTCTTCCCCCCACTGTCCTCAGTTTTTGTTTGAATACAATCATACTTTTGCTAATTCCTTCTATTGTTTCAAAAGTGAAGAAGTTATACCTCTATACTTTTTTCCAATTAATCTATAATTTGATGAAATGTTCAAGTATTAGAAAAAAGTTTTGTAGTATAACTTGATTGGTTATTGATTTTGTTCTGTTTGTTTTGTCTTTTTTTTGGTGGTGGTGGTGGGGCTTCTATTATTTACAGGTGGAGTAATATTCTACTCCCTATTACTCTTGAGTTGAAGTATACTCAATGCCCTATTCCGTGGATTTCACCTTCCCTGGTATTCTTGCCAATTACTTTCTCTTTTTTTTTTTAAGATGACCGGTAAGGGGATCTTAACCCTTGACTTGGTGTTGTCAGCACCACGCTCAGCCAGTGAGCGAACCGGCCATCCCTATGTGGGATCCGAACCCGGGGCCTTGGTGTTATCAGCACCGCACTCTACCGAGTGAGCCACGGGCCGGCCCCTTCTTGCCAATTTCTTCCTCATTTTTGGTATGTGGTCCATAAAATTTTCCATCACATTACTGCTGTAACTTATGGCTTTCTAAATGACTTTAATTGTTCTGTTGTAAAATTCTTCTTGCTCTGTTCTTATCATAACTCCTTTTATCACCCTGAATGTAGTTAATAATTTTTGCTAAAATATTCATGCATTTCTTGGGTGAGTTTAATGTCTTTTTTTTTTTTTGTATTGTAAGATATTTTGCTTTTTCTTACCTTACATTTGGGTCATCTTCACAGAATAGGTAGGTCCCAGGACCCAGTTTGCTTTTGATCAGTACTGTTTTCCCCAGCAGCATTAACCAGCATATAGGAGATGCTCAGTACATAATGCCAAGTGAATGAATTTGAGAGAATGCTTTGAATCTCCTATTCCAGTTCCTTATAAAATGACAGAATATATGTCCAGAGTTTTGGATAAGCCCAAATCATTTTTTAAAGTTAGTTGGGGTTGAAATTCACTTGAGCAGGATATGATATGAGACTGGTTGGTGTGATGAATTGGAGTTCAGGACCAAACAGATTCTGTCTTAGTGTTCTTCCCAAGTCTGAGGCTGTCAGTATTACCCAGTGCTGTGGCTATTTCCCACTTCGGTTTCAGTTGTGAGGCTAACAGAAGAAGGTTCACACTAAGCCAGAGTTTGGAGATTTGGAGGATGAGATTAGGACACCTTCTCAGATGTCAATAACCTAGTTCTCAGAAAGAAGTTACTTCCTGAATTGGGGTTTAACAGTCAAGTTGGCTGCTCTTAATTACATCTAATTACTATTGGGGATTGGAAAAAGCCTTATTAGAAATTAGAGTGTACTTGATTTCCACAGTTCATTTCAGCTATGATTATAGATTTTTCTTCCCTTTTTATTTCTCTTATATCTTCTATACCCCCATCCTCCTAATATAGTTATATTATACTATTAAAAAGTCCATATTTGGGGCCGGCCTGTGGCTCACTTGGGAGAGTATGGTGCTGATAACACCAAGGCCACGGGTTTGGATCCCTATATAGGGATGGCTGGTTATCTCAGTTGGGAGAGTGTGGTGCTGACAACACCAAGTCAAGAGTTAAGATCCCCTTACCAGTCATCTTTTTTTTAAAAAAAGGCCATATTTGGTGTTTTCATAATCATGACTGTAAATACTATTTGCTAAGCCAATATCTATGATTATATTTTGTTTCTTATAGAACTTTTAATTTTTCCTGGAGTTAATAATTTACCTAATTTTTCTATCTGCTTAGTTTTCTTTGAAACTCAGGCTAAATTTCCAATATCGCCCAGTGCCTTTGTTAAATCTTTCTCTTTATAATATTCCATACTTTCAAACCTATCTTTCAAAGACAATTTGTCTGCCCTTTGCCCCTCCAACTATTCTTGGATCTTGGATCCTCTGACACATTTCTATCTGGATTTGTTGTCTTCTACATGTTTGTTACCTGTGCTTTGCTTCATCACCATTTTGGGGATTCTTAGTTTTTCTCCTGTATGTATCCCTTCTTTACTGGATTCCATGTCATCTTTCTTGGTTTTTTTTCCCCCTGATTTTGATGGAATATATATTCTCCAGTAGATTCTTCAAAAAGAGTGCATAGAGACATAGAGGATAAATTTTTGGAGACTTTGTCTCTACAATAATATCCAGCTTCTGCTATTACCACTGACTGGGCATAGCATTCAAAATTAAAAGATAAAAATCACTTAATTTTTTTTCTTATTTTTAGCTTCATTTAAAAAAATAGATGGGCTGGCTGGATAGCTCAGTCGGCTAGAGTATGGTGTTGTAACACCAAGGTCAAGGGTTCAGAGCCCCATATCAGCCAGCCACCAAAAAAAGTTTTTGGGCTGGCCTGGTGGCGCACTGTAAGAGTGCGGCGGTGCTCCCGCCGAGGGTTCGGATCCCACATACAGACCGGCTGCTCACTGGCTGAGCGAGGTGCGGGCGCAACACCGAGGGTTGCGATCCCGTTGCCGGTCCCGGTCTGGTACGGGCGCGACACTGAGGGTTGCGATCCGTTGCCGGTCACGAAAAAAAGACAAAAAGGAAAAAAAAAAAATGGAAACACATGCATGAACCAAAATTTAAAAGGTGCAAAGGGTTATGGATAGGGGAAGTATGTCTATAGCACAAAGGGAGTTTTTGGGATGATGGAACTGTTCTGTATCTGATTATAATGGTGTTATAATTTCTACATGTGTTACAATCCATCGAACTGTATACCAAAATAAAAATATATAATTTATATGTTATGATAGTTTAAAAAATGAAAAGAATTTAAAGGTACAAAAAGGTATACAGCAGGAAAGGAAGTCTCTTTTTTCTCTCTCTACCCTTAGCCTTCCAGCTTTCCTTTCTGGAAGAAACTTGTATTACCAGTTTCTTATGTATTTTCCTACTTAATTACTGTTGAACATCTAACCACTTTCTTTTTATTATTATGGTTTTTTTTTTTTTTTTTTGGTGGCTGGCTGGTATGGAGTCTTGAACATCTAAACATTTGGGGGTAAATTGGGCAGAAGAGAAAGGAACTTAAATTTATTCAAGTATTTTCTGAGAATGCTAAAATTACTACTCTTAGACTATGTCTAAATATATTACTAATCAAGCCTGGTACTAATTTATTGAATTTATTTCTCCTACAGTTGGCAAACATGAATTGACCGGGCATAAAGTTGCTGTGAAGATACTCAATCGACAGAAGATTCGAAGCCTTGATGTGGTAGGAAAAATCCGGAGAGAAATTCAGAACCTCAAGCTTTTCAGGCATCCTCATATAATTAAATTGTAAGACATGTTTATATTAAATATGGTCCAGTCATTTTTTCATCATTTTTGTTAACTTCTTTAATCTGACAAGTGGGAAAGATGACTGACAGTTCTTTCTGTTTCCTGAGGGTTTTGAAAAGTTTCTTCCTGTTCATGTATTTATCTAACCTCATTCATGATGAGTTAAGCTACATTCATGTTTTGCCTTTGTGTTTTTCAGCTATTATCCTTCTCATTCTTTCCTGTCTTCTGGACAGATGACTTCTTAGTCAATGATGTTCAGGGCCCCTGTACCTGTAGAGCCAACAATGATCTGCTAGTAAAACCTCTCAACTTCCAAATTTCTACATAACATCTGTTAGCCTCAGTAGAGAAAATGCAATGGAAAGGGTTTTCTCCTATGCTGCTTATATCTGATCATACAAATAAAATTTCAGGAATCTAATGTTTCAAAAGGGCAGTAATCTTAAAGTTGTTTGATACTTGCCAGTTGTAGGGTCTACAGATAATTTATTTACTGCTCAGCTCCTGCTTTATCTTGCAGGCTATAACTTCAGCTGCTTTGGCTTTTCTACTGAATCAGCTTACTCAAAATTTGTTTCACTCTCACCTCTTCTAATTTGTTGAGGTGCCATGGTTTTTAATACCATATGTTGATGACTCCTAAATGTACATCTCCCGCTTTGAAAGGTCTTCTCTGAACTCCAGACCCATATGCCCATTGCCAACTTTATACTTCCATTTGGAAGGCCACGGCGTATTTCATATTCAACATGGTCCAAACTGAAGTCTTTGAATTCTTTTTTTTTTCCCCACAGCTGGCCGGTATGGGGATTCGAACCTCTGACCCAAACTGAACTGTTTATTACTCTCCCAAACTTGTTCTTCCTATAGTTTTCACTATCTCAGTTAATAGTCAGTTACCCAGGGCAAAAACTTAGTAACTATCTTTAACTCCCATATTTCTCTCACTTGCTACCATCCGTCCCATCTCTTCCTTCAAAGTATATCTAGGATCTCACTGTTTCTCAGTTCTTTTATCACCATCAACCTGGTCTCAGCCACCTCTCATGGACTACTGCAGTAGCCTCCTGCTTCCAGCTTTACTGTCCACTTCTCACTGCATCATAGTTCTTTTAATATGCCAGATTGCATGACTACTCCGTTTAAAGCCTTCAACAGCTTTTCATCTTTTTTAGGGTAAAGGCCAAAGCCTTATTACGGCATGTAAAGTTCTGTGTCCTCTGGCCTCCAGTTATGTCTTTGACTCCACATCCTATTTCTGTCTCCCAGCTTACTCTGCTCTAGTCTTCTTACCATTCCTTGAACATGCCAAGCAGGCTTCCACCTGTGGAGCTTTGCACTTGCTGCCTGGTTCATCTTCCTCCTAGATGATGGCATAATTTGCTCCCTTTCTTCCATTAGGCTCTCCTCAAATGTTACTTTAACAGAGGCCTTTCTTGAGTCTCTGCATAAAAGATTACTCTTTGTTTGCTTTCTCTTCATAGCATGTTCTACTACCTGAGACACTTCTTATTTAGTGTCTGTTTTCTGATTCCTGGAATACGAACTCATGAAAGGAGAGTATTTGTTTTGTTATCTGCAGCTTTCCCAGCTCCTACTCCAGTATCTGGTATATTATGGGTGTTTAGTATGTATTTATTGAATGAATGAATATACATGCTTTAATATCAGTAGAAAATGTTTTCTCTCACCAGGTACCAGGTCATCAGTACACCATCTGATATTTTCATGGTGATGGAATATGTCTCAGGAGGAGAGCTATTTGATTATATCTGTAAAAATGGAAGGGTAAGAAGTTCTGATTTAATCCTGTTTATATTTTGTAACTCCCCTTATCCCTTACTAGCATCAGAATGTTGGAAAGCAATTTAAGAGGTCTATTTAATAACCAGTTCCCTTAGTCTTATATTTGTTTAGGATCATACACTATTTGAGCTATAAAGGACCTTAAAGATTATCTTCCTACTGTATTTGTACAGATGTGGATACTGAGCCTTAAAGTTTATATGTTTGCTCAAGGTCATATGATTTATTAATAACAGAAGTGGATTGAGACCCCAGAACTCATAATCCTGAGATTTATGTTTTTGGGGTATACAATACTTTTAATATGTATCTTAAAATATATAGTTAATCCTTACAAAATATATTAAATGCTTAAAAATCTAGGCCTTGCTAGTCAAATCTAGCCACATTTAAATTGCATTCATTTTTTGGTTTCAGAAATCTGATGTATGTGGAATAGTAAAAACAGGCTCCATGAATGAGGTAGTAATTAGACTTAAAGAATTTAGAGCTGGAAGGAACTTGAGAAGACATTTGAACAGGACCTTCAATTAATACAAAAACTGAACACTGCCCCTTGCCCATAATTTTTCTCATACCCAGGTTATGTGGTATTCAGAAGCCACTTTATGGAAGAGCTGTATCTAGCACTGACAAAGACAATTTTTCTCATTCCAAATCTAAAGCTATTTAATTATTCATTCATTTTCATTTGTTCTGTGTAACATGTTTACTTTAATCAAAATCAAACTCATTAACCAAATTAATTATGATTTGATTATTTCTTAACATGGTTCATTTCCATTTCAGGTATTCCCTGTCTCTACTTCCCCTTCCCCCAACCAAAAAAAAAAAAAAAAAAAACAGGTTCTGCTTGAAAAAATGGAAACAGGCACAAGTTGAATTGATACCTTGTTTTCTTATCTTTTTCTCTTCCATTTTTTATTTCTTGGTCATTTTGTTTTACATTGTGGATATTTCTTCGGTTTTACCTGTTGAATATTAAAATTTTGCTGTCATATTTTCTGTTTCAAAGATCCTTCCTGTTTTCTGAAATTTTTTTTAATAGCCTGCTGTTTTTGATTCCACAGATGTAATGACCGTATCTGTCTGAGAATGACAGTTTTTTTTTTTTTAAGTTTTCTTCTTTTCCTTGCATTGTTTCTATATTTTCTGTGCTCTCTGCTCCCCATTTTTTCTTCTTTTCCTTGCATTGTTTCTATATTTTCTGTGCTCTCTGCTCCCCATTTTTTCTTCTTTTCCTTGCATTGTTTCTATATTTTCTGTGCTCTCTGCTCCCCATTTTTTCTTCTTTTCCTTGCATTGTTTCTATATTTTCTGTGCTCTCTGCTCCCCATTTTTTCTTCTGTTCATTTTATTTGTCTTTGTCTTTTGTGCATGGCCCTACCTCAGATATCTGGTGATTCTTGGTTGTCCACTTAATGTTTAAGAGTGAGGTACTAAATACCAAGCTCATGTGGGTGGGACTTACTGATAGGTGGGCCTTCCCATAGGTTGAAGAGACAGGGACCTGTACATTTTATTAGGGTATACCAAATGTCAATAATAACAAGTATTTTTTCTTAAATCAGATATTTGCTCCAGAAGAAACCCTTCCAATTTTTTTAAGGTATTAGCTTAGCTACTAGTGTTCCACCAGCTGAGTGGGGAAGTGGACTGTAAGTCTCACTCATTACTATGTTGACTTTCACTTATCCCCATGTTTTTCTCAAAATACCTCATCCCTGCCTTGCTATTATTGAGAACAGAGCTGGTTCATCCTTACAGGAGTAACCACAGGTCTTATTCTCCACAAGAGGTGAGTTTGAAAGCTTCTCGCTTTCAACCAGTTGTCCTGTTTTCAGTCCACCTCTCACTTCTACATTCAGAAGTTCCCAATGCTTCCAATTTCTAGGCCTTTCCAGGGTTCTGTGTGCAGATGAGTTTATTTTAAGGTTTCAGTTTTCTCTTGTTGGCTAATGCTTTACCACTGCTCATCCAGCTTGGTGACTCTTGTTGGCTAATGCTTTATCACAGCTCAGTCCAGCTTGGTGACTCTTCTTGTTGTCTCTTCTTTTGTCCTTTTTGCCTTTATATGCCTCTTTTATTACTGATGTCATTTTAGTGATGTTTCATGGATTGGAGACAAAAGATTCAATCTGCCATGTATAACTGGAAATATGTTTTGACTTTCCTAATCTTCCTTTATAGACATCCCCTCCTTCATCCTTTGGAATTGTATTTGTTATGAATATAGTATAATTTTTCATTTTTGTAGCATATCTAGTTATTTTACCTCTTACATTTTGTTTAATCAATTAAGTTTTCTCCTGTTCTTTCATATTTTGAACAAATATTCTTTTTTCCCATGAACCTACATTTCTTTTAAAAATAAAATTGTTAGACTGCTAAAGGATTAGTATTTTTTCTAGAGGAAGGATATTTCCTTGTACTTTAATAGTTTTAATTTTGCTTTCATAAGGAATTACTAGTTTGTCTTTTCTCCCAGATTAACCATGCCATTTAAAATGTGAAAGTTTGATTTTAGAATGCTACTTAATGACCTTTATTAGAGAATTGCATATTACAGTCCTTCACCTAGAAGATTAGTAGCTTATTAATTAAATGACATCTTGGGAGCAGCGTGTCCAAATAATGGTTATCACTTGTGTTGGAAAAAAAATCATAAAAAGAGAAAATATGAATAGAAAGAGAAGTTTTAAATAATATTTTAAGCATAAGATATATTTTTTTTTAATCAAACATACTAAAGATAAATGCTTTTATATTTTATAAAACAAATTAAGGGTTTTCTTTTGTTAAAATTAAAATGCTTTTTTTTTTTTTTTTTTTTTTTTGACCATTAAGGGGAATATGAATAGAAAGAGAAGTTTTAAATAATATTTTAAGCATAAGATATATTTTTTTTTAATCAAACATACTAAAGATAAATGCTTTTATATTTTATAAAACAAATTAAGGGTTTTCTTTTGTTAAAATTAAAATGCTTTTTTTTTTTTTTTTTTTTTTATGACCATTAAGGGGATCGCAACCCTTGGCACGGTGTGGTCTGCACCACGCTCAGCCAGTGAACGCACTGGCCACCCCTATATAGGATCTGAACCCGCGGCCTCGGTGCTACCAGTGCTGCACTCTCCCAAGTGAGCCACAGGGGCCGGCCCTAAAATGCCTTTTATTTCAGGACATATAATAACAAAGTTGCTAATTCATTAACAGTGCTTAAATGTTACTTCCTCATAGCTTAAAATAGTATTCCCACCAGAACATCACTCTGTAGTCTTATTCTTCTTTATTTTTCTTCAAAGCACTGTCCTTCCTTGATGTTATATCTATTTGTTTATTGTCTATTTTTATAAACTAGATTAGGGTCTTTGTTTTATTCACTGTTATATCATGAATGTCTAAAACAGTGTGTAGCACACTGAAGATGTTCAACGTATATCTGTTAAAGGAATATAGGATGAAACATTTCCAATTTATAGGAGAAAACATGCCTAGTTTCAAGCAGAAATTGAAAGTATTTGAAATAGCTTTAATAGGCAAGCTATTACAATATAGTCTTATGCAGATGACAATATTAGAAAGTTGAGTTACTGATTTGGGTTCCAAGATCCCCTTACCATTTCTGTTTTGTGCTGCATGTATCGCCTTCTCATTTCAAAAGCATCTCATGAGTGAAATTAATTTGCAATGTTTTATGCATTTTGACAGTTTTATAGGTTGGAGAATTATAGGCAGGAGAATGTATTTTGAAAGATATACCTTTAAGTCGCCTCTTTACTTTTCTTAGCTGGATGAAAAAGAAAGTCGACGACTATTCCAACAAATCCTTTCTGGTGTGGATTATTGTCATAGACATATGGTAGTCCATAGAGATTTGAAACCTGAAAATGTCCTGCTTGATGCACACATGAATGCAAAGATAGCTGATTTTGGTAAGGATATTTTTTGTAGTTTCATATGTTCATTATATTTAACAAATATAAGTAGCATTCTTCAGATAACTTTTATTTTATGTAATTGATTATCCCAAAATCTCCTCACCATTTTGTCTGTGAGCATACAAAAAGAAGAAAAGCTAAGGAATTATTTTTCTTAGCTTTCTGTCTTTAAAATTGAGTTTTATGGTAGGTAAACAGTTTAAGCTGGCAGCATTAGAAAGATCATTTTAAAAGAGACAATTATTTGTGAAGGAGAAGGTAGAAGCCTTATTTATTTTCAGTATGTTCTTTTGGTCAAGTATGAAAAAAAAGAAAAGTGGGGTGGAATTATTCAAAACTTTGAAAGCCAGAAGGTGAACTATATGAGCAAAATTATATATATAAAATGTAAAATATTTTAAATGATAGAAAATCATAATTTCAGCTGAAGGAACATTATTTTGATAATGTTAAAAATGAATTTATTTTTCCTTTGTTTCCTTTATAAATTGTTTTCCCATTTAAATTTGTTTCCTATATAAATTGCCATTGACATTTTTAAATCTAAGAGAAAAATGAATCTCTGCAACTATCTTTTGGTTGGCTTTATTTCAAATCAGAGGAAATTCTTGTAAATATTTTCCTCATTTTTGAATATATATTTTTAAATTTATATTCACTGAACAGTGTCAACCAAACCTGAGCTTTTTTTGGGGGGGTAATGGCTTACATTATTTGACTTCCTTATTGCTCATTTGCAATAATTATTTTTATAGAGTGCATTTCTTTTTTTTTTTAAAAGATGACCGGTAAGGGGATCTTAACACTTGACTTGGTGTTGTCAGCACCACGCTCACCCAGTGAGCAAACCGGCCATCCCTATATGGGATCCGAACCCGTGGCCTTGGTGTTATGAGCACCACACTCTCCCGAGTGAGCCACAGGCCAGCCCTATAGAGTGCATTTCTAACGGGGCAAAGGTTTCTTTTTGGAGTAAAGCTATGAGGGAACTTTAAAATTATTATTTTTTCTTAAATAATCAGAACAAGGTTAATAGAAACATTGAATTTTAATCCTTCTATTCATCTGTTCTGTTATTTTCCCTAGTAATTTCCATATTAATAAAACTGAAACATGACAAGTTTATTCTAGTAAGCAAAAAACCCAGCAGCTTAATATATACTCATTAAACTCCCAACAATGCACTAACTTTAAGTGTTGAAATAGATTACATATTTTAGGGCATAATGGCAGAATATCTGGGAACAGTAAAGACTATAGGAGATTGTTGAAGCAAAGAACAAAATGATGATTTATCACTTTAATGCAGGCTCAATTTTATTGTTTAATGGGGTTTTGTTTTTATTTTTGTCCTTGGGAAATCTTTAGTAGCTGATTTTGTGCACTTTCAGGTCTTTCAAACATGATGTCAGATGGTGAATTTTTAAGAACAAGTTGTGGCTCACCCAACTATGCTGCACCAGAAGTAATTTCAGGAAGGTAGTATTTGACACCCTCCCGCCCCCAATACATTTGTAATTGTCTTTTTCTCCTAGATTTTGCTAGTCTATGATGTCATATTTAATTCTAGTGAAAAGAAAGAAATATAAGGTTTGTTCTTCTTTTATCTGAAAGTGTTCTGTTTTAAGAAGAAAATATTATAAGTGAAGATGGGTTAAGGACTCCATTTATAGAAGAGAATGTTGGTTTGCAAGTCAATATTAAAGTAGTTAGAAGAGAGTACTTCAGTTTTTTCCCTTGGTGGAAGAAATTAAAGGTTTAAAACTAGTGAGTTTTAAAGGTAGGTAACATGCTGAAAACTTGAATAATTCAGAAATATCTAGTAGTTAGAAATGATTTCCTATTAGAAGAATTACAAGTGTAACATGTAGCTTTGATTTTTTTAAATAGATGGCATTTTGTAGTAGGTTTAGGTTTTGTGATAAGAAGTGTCTTGGGGAATTGGACTAAAGTATTGATAAAATCTTCAGACTTCATTTATGTTGAATCTTCATTCTTTAAATCTTTTAGAGACTGCAAAATTGTAAGAATTCTAACTTCTCAATTTACTAACAACCAGCATTGGGAACTTGAGGATATCTGTACAGTGCAGCTTTTTTTAATAGTTTAGAAAACAGAATTTAATTTTTTTAAGAGTAACTCTTCATTCTTTGCTATACCACTGAAATTGAAAACAGAGAAGCTTAAGTTTGTTCACTAGCTTTCATAATTAACTTTTAATAACTTTTCATCCAAACCACATTTCTTTGTTTCAATGTTTCACATCTTGATTAACTGAGAATACAGAAATATTGTAGTATTTTCTTTCTGTTTTCATAAGCTTGCTTGTCTAGACTGCTCAAAGAAATTATATATGAGCATGGCTCAATAATAAGGCAGGAGTAACTAATTTTAGATATATCAAGTTTCATCATCATCTTTTTATGTTAATTATCCAAAATTCTTTTTTAAATTATTATTTCATTTGTGTTTTATATCTTAATTCTTTGAGAAGAAAACAATTCAGGACCTGGATGCAGGGAGCAGTGTTAAAGAAATTAAAAGAAATGTGTTATAACTATGCATTATGCAATGGGCTATTACCGAAATCTAATTTTCCTAATTTAGATAAGGTCTTCCTTCAAGGTCTGGGTGAATGGGAACTTTTAATTTCAAAAGGGTACTTATTGATCAGTTGAGCAATTTATTTTATCAATGTAAAGAAATCCTTTTGCGGAAGCCAGACTTTGAATCGGTGACCTAACTACCTGCAGCTAGTTAAGTTAGTTGGTTACAGTGTACTACAGTATTTGTGAACCGGTTTGGCTTTCTTCCACAGCCTCAGGTTCCTTTTACCTTGGTAGGGGGTCTTGGGTTATTGGGGAGAGCAGGTTCAGAGTCCATCGGTAAAGAACATTCTCAGTTGATAAAAGATAATTTAATCTCTGTTCTGTAACCAAAACCCAGTGGTTTTAAATTCAATAGTGATATGTTTGTTCAGTTTGGTCTTATTGGTTGGATCCCTTGAAGGCCATAGTAAGTAGTAAGAGCAGAATTTTAGCCATGGTCCATAACTTACAAAACTTCTTGACTTTTGTTTTCAAAGATAATACTGATGAAATTAATATCTTTATGTATAGTATGCAGCAATGGCTATAAAAACCATATTCTCACTACTAATTCTTTCTGAAATATCCTTATTTGAAATTTTTGACTACTTGATTGACTCTTAAATTACTAATGATTATTTAATCCAGTTGGTATTTCCTGTTACAGATTGTATGCAGGCCCAGAGGTAGATATATGGAGCAGTGGGGTTATTCTCTATGCTTTATTATGTGGAACACTTCCATTTGATGATGATCATGTGCCAACTCTTTTTAAGAAGATATGTGATGGGATCTTTTATACCCCTCAGTATTTAAATCCTTCCGTGATTAGCCTTTTGAAACATATGCTACAGGTGGATCCCATGAAGAGGGCCACAATCAAAGATATCAGGTAATAAAGCAATTTGAAAATTATCACATCTAATGGTATCCATGATATAAGTTAAGTGAAAGAAAAACTTGCAGAACAGAACATCTATATGTGTGTGTGTGTATATATATATATATATAAAATCTGTTTATGTGAAAAAAAACAGTATATAGACACATTTATTTATTTTATTTTGGATTAAAAATACACACTAAACTGGTTACCTTAGGGAAGTAAGATTGGTAGGACAGAGGGCTTTCACTTTTTATTTATGCGTCTTTGTTTTGAAATCGTTACAGTGAACATTATATTACTTTTTAAGATAAAAAAAAAAAAAGCTAATGAAAAATAAAAGGGACCCTGGTGGGGGGTTAATTAAATTTTGTAGTGGTTCTTTAGGATTTTCTATAGTATGCTTCATACTTGACTTTAATGTATTCTCATTAGGATTAATACTTTCTAGTACTAAATTTGTGTGTTGCTATTTGAGTTCTGACCTCATGAATTATTGTGTTTTTTTACTTTTGTTAATCTCAAGGGATGAGAAAATTTTAATGTAATCAATGATATGTTTTTCCTAGTAGTATACATTTGAATCACATATGAAATTGCTTGTAGGTTAAAGTCAGTATTGCCAGTTTCATGTTTCAACTAATAGTTTAAATAAGACAGAAGTGATGACACAAATCTATTTTTAAAATTTGGGCAAGCCATTTCTGATGAAGACTTAAAAAATTCACTGCAAACTTTGTTTCTTCTAACATCATTGTTTCATTCCTTTTTTTTTCCCTCTGTGCAAATTTCTCTGTTGGTCTTAGAATGGCTAGATCACACATTTCTCTGGAATGGAGGGAAAAGGAAGAAAGAAGTCAGATATGGATCTAGGAATAATAAATAAGAAAGCATTAGGGTAATGAAGAAGGAAAGATTATGTGGAACTTGAAGCTTTGTTACTTGCCATTTACTCCATGCGCGTTAAGATTACGTAAAAAAGAGACCCCGACTGGCAGGGCATGATTTTACCACCAAAGGAAAAGGACAAATCATTCTCTAAAATTTATATTTAATATGTCTCAGTGTGAGTGTTTTTGCTTGTTTTACATATTTTTTTCTAATTAAAATGTAATATATTACAATTGGAAAAAACTTAGAAAAATGCCAAATAAATAGAAAAGAGAATAAAAATTATCTTTAATGTCTTCGCTCAGAAGATACCCATTGTCCTTTTGGGTGTTTTCCTGTGTATTTTTTTTTTTTTTCCCTAGTTTTAGCATAGTTTTTGACATAGATCTGGTCAAACATATCCTTTTATATATGAAGTTAGGGAATTGGAACAAGAAATCATTCAGAGCATGACTTTTTGAGGCATGCAAAACTAGGTTGCAGTCATATTCTGCCACTTACTGTCTTTGTGACTTTGAGCAAGTTCCTTAATCTGCTTCAGCCTCAGTTCCTTCATTTAAAACAGATATTACTTCATAGAATAATTTTGAGGATGAGAGAAGATAATGTATATGAAGTGGTTAGCATAAAACCAAGCACATCGTAAGTACTGAATGAGTGGTAGTGAGAGAGGAAAAAACACAACCTGTTTTTTCTCTGCTTTCACAGCACAGTCAACAACACAGAATACAAACTTCTGTGACCAAATGTGGGGAGATTTCTTCTCACCACCAAGCAAGTCAGAAATTCTAAGGCGAACACCAGTTGAGTGCCCTCTAATCTAATTCAATTCTGACATTATCAACGTGGAGATAGTGTCAGATCCCACAGGTTGAGGACTCCCCAAAACTATCCCCCACTTTAGGTGTCAGTTGCAAGCCCAGGCCTCTGGAACCTTTGACCAACCAGTTATAAAATCAGAGTTCCCACAACCCTGCTCCTGGAATTTGATTAGTTTGCTAGAGCAGTTCATAGAACTCAGGGAAACACATACTTTCATCTACCAGTTTATTAAAAAAGATAGTTCAAAGGATACAGATGAAGAGATGCATAGGACGAGGCATGGGGGAAGGGGCACGGACCTTCTGTGTCCTCCGCAGGTGTGCCACCTCCATGTGTTCAGCTATGCAGAAGCTCCCCGAATCCTATGCTCTTGGGTTTTTACGTATGTAGACATGATTGAAGCATGGGCAACCATGTAGAAATGTGATTGGCCAAAAAGCGTATGATCTAACACTAACAGACTGGATGGTAAAACCCAGTAAGGCCTGCTTGTTCAGGTTCTTCTCAGACTCTCTGTGCAGCATTATAGGTGATAGGATGCTACCCTTCTGGAATGGAGGTCTTATCACCTACAATCAGACAAGGGAGGTCAGTGAATTTCTTTATGGCCAGCTCCAAGACAGAAAGGCAGGGCAAGATTAGAGTTCTGTCTTGGGGAGCCAGAAACTGTGAACAGAAACCACTATATATATATCATAATATCACAGGTAGTTGTCTACTATTTTTGTTCTTATTACATTCTCCTCAACTACATATCAGAAGAGTATTATAATGAAGCTACATAATATGTTCTCTTTCTGATCTAGAAATAAGCTGTTCTTCGTCACTGTCATTTTTTCCAAAACCTTAAAAATGTAGACTTTTCTTTTCCTGTTGCTACATCAGTGCTTTCTCCCTCTTAAAGTCAGAGTGAGGCTGGAACATTTCCCTCGATATATACAATGAAGTGTGAGGTAGAAGAGGAAAATCTCAGTTTGTAAAACTGATAATAGGGCCGGCCCGGTGGTGCATTCGGTTGAGTGTGGTGCTTGGGAGTGCGGCGGCGCTCCCGCCGAGGGTTCGGATCCCATATAGAGACCGGTCCGCTCACTGGCTGAGCGCGGTGCAGGCGCGACACCGAGGGTTGCGATCCCGATGCCGGTCGCGGTACGGGCGCGACACCGAGGGTTGCGATCCTGTTACCGGTCATGAAAAAAGACAAAAAGGAAAAAAAAAACTGATAATAATAATACAGTGTGGGTATAAATACAAATGAATTCATATCCTAAATTCGCCAAACTGTTACTTTCAGTCTCAGCTCTACTCAAAATCCTTCTCCTGATCGTGCCATTTTCTCCCAGGGAACATGAATGGTTTAAACAGGACCTTCCAAAATATCTCTTTCCTGAGGATCCATCATACAGTTCGACCATGATTGATGATGAAGCCTTAAAAGAAGTATGTGAAAAATTTGAATGCTCAGAAGAGGAGGTTCTCAGCTGCCTTTATAACAGAAATCACCAGGACCCTTTGGCAGTTGCCTACCACCTCATAATAGATAACAGGAGAATAATGAATGAAGCCAAAGATTTCTATTTGGCAACAAGCCCACCTGATTCTTTTCTCGATGATCACCATTTGACTCGGCCCCACCCTGAAAGAGTACCATTCTTGGTTGCTGAAACACCAAGGGCACGTCATACCCTCGATGAATTAAACCCACAGAAATCCAAACACCAAGGTGTAAGGAAAGCAAAATGGCATTTGGGAATCAGAAGTCAAAGTCGACCAAATGATATCATGGCAGAAGTGTGTAGAGCAATTAAACAATTGGATTATGAATGGAAGGTAAGAAAGACAGAGTGTTCTGATTAGTAGCTTATATGACAAATCTGCAGTCCATAAAATGTTTTATAGAAGAATTGCTTTGACTCTGTTTTTGTCCATACTATATGCTAGGTTGTAAACCCATATTATTTGCGTGTACGAAGGATGAATCCTGTGACAAGCACATACTCCAAAATGAGTCTGCAGTTATACCAAGTGGATAGTAGAACTTACTTATTGGATTTCCGTAGTATTGATGGTATGTACATCATACAAAACAATGTATATGACATGTTAGACCTTGACACCTAACTTGGTTTTTTAGTCTTTGATTCTTTTGAAGCTTCTTGACTTGTTCCTAGTATATAAAAGGTGGCTTTCTGTGCCTTCATGATATTAATGTTTGTCAATCTTGTTGTTCATGTAATCTTATGGTGTATTGTCCTTTTAAGATTATCTTCTTGTAAAATCCTTAAAGCCAGATGCAGTATGATACTAAAGTGATAGTTTTCTGTCACATTTCTGTTTTTCTCGTGTGGTTGATTTTTGTAAGATAAAATGTTTTATTTAGAAATAAATGTTGACCTTTTTGTACATTTTTATTTATTATTAAAGAATTTTTAAATTAAGTAGAAGATTTTGGCAAATTCTTCATTGGCCAAATCAATTGTGTTAAGATACAGTGCCACCTTTGTTTATGGAGGATTGTACGGAATTATTAGATGAGGTTCACTGATGTATTTTTTTCTTCTTTATAAACTCAAAGGTAGTACCTACATAGTATCAGAAAGACAGGTTTAGGCTGTGATATGCTAGCCAAACATGTTTGCCTGGTTATCTTTATGTCTAGACAGTATGTATCTGCTAACACATACCAATGCAGTCTGAGATATGGAATGGGTTTTATTTTTCTTATATTTTGGGTCAACTTTGCAACCTTAGATTTAGTTGCACCTGGGTTTACCAATTGATTGACCATTTATTGTTTTTGTACTGTGTTCCCAACATTAGTTTTTCTTTGATTTTTGTTCATTGGAATTGATGCTCTTTTTTATGAAATCTTAAAGCACTGTGCTGAGAGTTTGGAGATTTGGGTTCTAGACTTTTCTGTTCATTTGTTACTTTATCACTTAACTTCTCTGGGTTGTTGTTTTCTTATCAATAAAATGAGGGCTTGAATGAGATGATTTCCAAGACAAGTTCTAAATTACACAGGCATTGATTCTATGATTTTAATATAGAGGGACTAATTTTTATTGCTAGGGAATGATGTTTATTAAGCCCCAGATTATTAGTTTACTGGGCTTGTAATCCTGGATTGCAAGACTGACGAGTAGTTACATACTGTACCCAATCTTGATTAGCCATCACAAGAATATATGCTGTGTGTTTAAAGAAGGTGAGTGGTTTAACACAGCCTTGTTGCTTCTATTTTAGAAAGTATTTAAAATAACATGCTCTTGATAGCTGGTGATTAGTAGTCTCACTTAAAGAAGCAAATTCACTACTGTCAAAAAAAATTGCGGGGGAGGCTGTAGATTATAATAAATTGAAATTCTTTTTACCCAGATGAAATTACAGAAGCCAAATCTGGGACTGCTACTCCACAGAGATCGGGATCAGTTAGCAACTATCGATCTTGCCAAAGGAATGATTCAGATGCTGAGGCTCAAGGAAAATCCTCAGAAGTTTCTCTTACCTCATCTGTGACCTCACTTGACTCTTCTCCTGTTGACTTAACTCCGAGACCTGGAAGTCACACAATAGAATTTTTTGAGATGTGTGCAAATCTAATTAAAATTCTTGCACAGTAAACCTAAAACTTTGCTTATTTCTTTGATAGCAATAAGCATGCATAATAAATCGTAGCCAAATGCTTCCATTTATAATCAAGTTATACATAATTATAACTGAGGATTGGCCTTCTGAAACACAAGTTACACAGGGATTGGAATGTGATTAATAGTTAAAAGCCTAATGTGCAGAAATGAATTAAGATCATTTTGTTGTTCATTGTTCAGAAGGCATATAGCATAATATAATATATACAATGAATTATAGGTCTCAGGCTCACTTGATTTTTGGCTATTTTATATTTAGTGTACACAGGACTTTGAGAATATTAATTTACCATAAAGGCCTTCGTATATTATTACATGTTTATGTGTTATATATTTGCTTCATAAATTTGTTCAGTAAATATTTGCCTAGAATTCCCAGAGACCTTTTATAGGTGATTTTGTTTTCTGGGCTTCTTAACTTCTTAAATAGCTAGTATCTTTCAACAGTAGTAACAGTCTGGATAACTTCTTCCATATCCCCCTCTTAAAATTCTATAGTATATGGTAAGTCATATCAGATATTAGACCCAATTAAATTTTTTTTTTAGTTTTGTAATTCCAAAAATGTACAGAATTCATATATTCACATACTCTAGGCACTAAGTTTAATCTTACAATTTGTCCCACTATATTCTGTACATAAAGTGTTCTATTTTTTTTATTATAAGAGCTGAGTTGTATACACTGTAAATAAATCATTGTTTTTGCCAATTTCACAAATTCCCCTGGCTCATCATGTCAGTCAGTATTGAATGTATGCAAAAATTTCTATTCGATTATGTATCTTTTAAATTGATTCAATGCATAGAAAGACCATCTCTTATAAACTTTAAAAGCTTGGTTATTATTTTTTCCTCAAAATTCTATTATGAATATTTTTAAAAACAGAAAAATTGAAAACTGTAGGGTGATCACACATGTATCTACCATTTAGGTTCAACAATTATTAACCCTTTGCTATATATGTATAAAGATACAGTTATGCATATATGTGTGTAATGTTTATTCCTGAACCATAATAATGTCCCAGACACTTATCACCCCCATGTACTTCAAACATCTCCTAAAAATGACATTCTCCTAAAAAACCATATACCATTACAAAATTAATAATTCCCTAATATCTAATACTCAGTCCATATTTAAATTTCTCCAGTGATCCTCACCTGGTTATTTCAAATCAGGATCCAATTAAAGTTTTCACATGGCATTTGGTTATATCTTTTTAGTCAGATATAACATTATTATTATTTTGATAAAATATGAAACAAATCAGTTATTCTAAATGGTAACATTTATCTTGGGTTTTAATTATTTTTTAAAAAGTTAACATTATAGGAACTGTCTAAAGATGTTTAATCTTCCTAAGCTCTCTGATTTAATTTATATTTTCTTTTTCTCGCTCTAATAGCATCATATAAGAGGTATAAATGAAGATTTAATTTAAAGTCACCTCAGATAAAATTAGTATCGTGTATGCTAATAAAAAATATTCTGTCACCCTATTTGCCTTACATTATTTTAGTTTCAAGAAATTGACTTTTTTTTTTTTTTTTATTAATCATTTTCCCATTACAACAGAGCTATCTTTTTTCTGTTTTAAGAATCATTGTATTTTAGGATTGTTTTTGGAAAATACAGTGAGCACCTATGTAACTAAATGATAATGTACTCAAATCTCATGACAGCTTGCATAAATGCTTACTGTAGTGAAGATTTGACTCCAGCACCTCTAGAATCATACACTGAATTGAAAAGAAAAATTGTGCTTCTTTTTGTCCAGGGGTTATTCTATTCAACTTTAAATTTGAAAGCTGTATAAAGTAACAGAATTTCCATTTAAATATGAGTTCAAAGCTGTATGTATAACTGTATGTGGCCCTCTTATTTGGGTGATATTGATTTAACTTAGGCTGTGTAAATGCAGCATTATGTTCCTGATGTTAAGAACAGAACTGTATTTTTAAAGTTACAGATTTGTATATAGAGCTAAGTAATGTCTCTATAAGCTGTTGTGGGGAGGGGGGAAGAAAAGGAGGAACCAGTTAAATAGGATCTTCTAAAAATTGTTAATTTTGTAAACTTTGCTTCTTTTATAAGTTATTGTGATTACTTTTAGTTACTGAGTTTTATTTTGAAGATATTTAAATATTGCACTTGTACAAATAGTATGATAAATGCACAGACTATTGCAGTAAATTCTTTTTTAAGCTAGCATATTTGAAATGACAACTTTTGGTTGTGTCAAGTTGCAACAGAATTTTCACAAATTTATTGTAGTTTGCAAATTCTTACTAATATTAAAGAGTAAGGGGAGACAATGAAAATGATTTTTAATCTTTTTTTATTTTTTCAACAGTATATTTTTTTGTGATTTTATGCAGCCATATTTTTACTTTGTCTTGACAAACTGAAAGATGTATAAGGTTTTTGCCAGAAATGTACTGTATACATAGTTTTAAATATAACAGATTTTACTGATATGTAAAAGTTTTGCCATTAAAATAATTGATTTTTCACTGAGAGGAACTTTTCTACCAGGTTCGGGCATATGGGAGCTTAATATATCATATCTAATTTAAATAATTTCACTGAAATAAACTCCATTGCTTTTACTTTGATATTTTTTCTTGAGATGCTTTTGTAGTTTTAGATGATTTCATACAAAATCCTTCCTTCCCCACTCCATACTGCCCTTTTTGATCCTGTAGTGATACTCTTCACACTGAATTAATGCTTGGTGGCCTGTGAGTAGATGTAGAACCCCATCATCTATGTTCCGACTGGCACCTTTGGAATGAAAGAAAAATGTATGTTGTCTAAACCTTTTTTTCCTTAACTCCTCCCCCCATCTCCCCACCCACAGTAGAAATCTTATTTTCACTGAGTTCTCCTGACAAGATGAATGAAATTCCACATACAACAAAACTATAAATTGGTGGTAGGTAGAAATCAATCTTTGTGGTTCATGTATGTTTTGACTGGAGTATATTTAAGTATACAGTTTCAAGTACCTTGATTTAGAAAGATGGTATAATAAAGAAAAGCTTCATTTTTCATTGATTATAATGTGCTTACTTTCTTAACCTCTGGGAAAACTAAGTAGAAAAAAAAATCTTGTTCTTGGCTGAATATCTGTGCACCTTTCTTTTTAACAATATACTTAAAGATATAGTAATTGACCAAATTTTATTACTCAAATATTGTGATTTTTGTCTCAACTAAATCAGTTTTGATTTTATCTAAGAATCACCCACCTAAACAAAGTATTAATATATATGTAATAAAAGCCAAAGTAGCTACCATTTATCAGTTGCTAATACTGGATTTGGTTAGAATCCAACTATGGTTAGAATTTAATTAGTATTAAAACTTTTATACAGATGGCATTGTTAGGCAGAGCTTGTACTAGATTGATGGCATTCTAAATCTTTAAAACAAGAGAAAACAGTGCTAAAGTGTGTTATGAATAGATATAAGGTTCTTTTAAGGAGCTTATAAGTTGCTTTAAATTATATAAGAAATTCTCTTGCTTGAAAAATCAGTAGTTATTGAACTGTTCTATTTATTGTAAATAAACTGTTCTATTTATTGTAAATTCCAATAAATATTAACTATGATACATTTAGAGGATTTTTAGCAACTCGTAAGCTGATCATGTTGTATATAAAAAGACAGCATTGGAAATGTATTAAATACATCAATAGGTGAATAAAGATCATAGATCAAAGTAAGTAGAGAAGTGGTGGGTGAATTATAAAAACATAGTGGGAGGTAGCTTTTATCAGAGTAGAGGGGATCGAGTTTTAAGTTACTTGAGTAATTTAGGGAAGACCCCCTAGAAAGGGGCACAGTTTCATGCACCATTTAATTATTTACTCTGCAAACTATACCCTCTCATGGCTAGTATAAACCAAGTACTGTGAATGCCATAAGATATAAATGCTGCTCTGAGCATCTTGTTAAGGAGATACATATTTTAAAAGACTTTCATAGAGGTATAACATATACAGAAAAGTGCACAAATTGTAGGTATTTGGCTCAGCGAAATACAGAGAATATGGCCATGTAAATCTCTACCTAGAATAAGAAACACTGCCAACACCTTAGTGTCTTTTATAATTAATATCTGAAGTGTTATATTATCAAGGGGCTGGCCATTTAGCTCACATGGGAGAGTGTGGTGCTGATAACACCAAGGTCAAGGGTTCAGATTCCTGTATCAGCCAGCTACCAAAAAACAAAACAAAACAATATATTATCACTTTTGCCCTGTTTTATAGATAACACAGACCAACTCTGGTACAATGTGGGAAAGAACTGCACAAGAACATGAGTGCCAGGAGTGGGGATCGCTGGAGGCCATCTTGGAGGCTGGCTAAGGCTAACAATCATGCATTGATCATTTTGAAAATATTGGTTCATTTATGCAGCTTATACAAATGTTGATGAATTTAATCAAACAATATAAATACAAATCACATCTGATAATATCTCCACTGATCTCATCAGAAAAGTCTGGAAGTATTGGGAAGCTGCCAAGATCATTTTGCTTAAAATATTGGATTTTGTCATGGACAACAAACAATGTCAGTTGTTTTTCTTGAAGTAACAGGTTTCCTTTCCTCATTTTCAAGAAAAGAAATATCCAAGTCTGAATAACCAGTTTGTCAGTCATTCTCAGTAAAATTGTATTGCACCAAAAAAGTATCTGCTTTAGATGCAATCTCATACGTGCTTTTCCTTGAGACATCATACTTCAATATGAGGACTTCTCATTTTTTCACAGAATATTTTTAAAAGAGTGTACACAAGGGTCTTTTTGATAAGATACTTTAACAGCTTCACCAAGGATACTCTTGAGTGACGGCATTTATTTTTCTTAACTGTGACTGTGTGGTGGTAAAGAACACAATGACTACTGGAACAGTTTGGTATCATAATTCGTGTTGAGGTGCCAGCAGTTTTACCCAGCATTGCTTTTCCACCATCAGTGCAAATGTCAACATTGTGAAAAGGACAAAGAATATTTTCATATTAATATGAAAATAGTTTTGGCTTTGAAAGGATCTTGGCCACGCTCAGGTCTCAGGATCACCCTTTCAGAGTCACTGGTTTACATCAATCCTCAACAGGGCAGGGGTTGGGGAACTATTTTTCTTCCAGGGATATTTGGTGGGGCACTGTCTGGAGAAACAATTTGGTTCTCACAACTGGGACGGTGGTGGTGGATGCTAATAGCATACAGGGGGTAGAGTCCAGGGATGCACTTAACATCTTACAAAGCACAAGTCACCGCCCCCGCCCCCTTCCACCAACTGTTAACGTTGCCGAGGTTGAGAAAGGGTGTATTCGCACAAGATAGCTACATAGGTACATTAACACCTTAATTTTTTCAATTTCCTAAGCACATACCTGTGTTACGTTTGCCCAGTTATTTATTTTTCAAGACATGGCCCACAGCTACTTTGGCCGAAATTTCTCTTCTGGGTCCACCTTATTTGTGAGTTCCGACGTGAAGCCTACAGTTCAGCCAACTGCCCTCCCTGATCTGTCCCCTTGAGCCATTTTCAATCGAGTTTTGGCTTTCCGTCCTCTGCGACTGGCCGGCCTCATGAGCTAGGTCGAAGACCCCTTTAGAGCAGGATACATCTTAATCCTTTGAATCTACCTCAAAATCGTTTTCCCCGCGCCCTATCTGCTTTACCTGCTAACTGCAAGGGCCGCGCCCTACTGCAGTGGCAGCTCCTCAGCCCACGCAGCCGCATTTTCCCGCGCTCCCGCACTGCGCTCGCCCGCGCGCCTGACGCTCGGGGCTGCTGCTAGAGGGCGCGCCCCGCCCAGTGGCCCTGACCACAAATCCCAGAAGGTAATGCGGTGGGGTTAACCGCAGTGACTTCTGGGACTTGTGGTTCTGGAGAAGGAATTGGCGGATGAGAAGGTCTCTCAGAGTCATCTCTCCTTTGCCCACTTCTGTGGACTGTTCGGATGCTCGCCGGGTGGGTCAAACACGTTTTATAGAAGACCAGGCACCAAAGGCAGGCAGGTAGGAAGTCGAGCGTGATAACTTCCGCTTCCGGCGGACAAAGGGCAAGTAGAATGTAAACACGGGACCACAGGACTGGTTATCAGGTACTGTGGCTACCTGGTCCGCAGTGGAAGCCGGAGGGAGTGGAGGAAAACTAGGCGAGTAGGTGTTGTGGTCAGGGGAGGAAGGAGCTCCAAAAGTCAGAGTTGAGACTCGACGGGGTCTGGCAGAGCTGGGACACTAAGGTTGGTCTCCAGGGACAAGCGAGTCTGGGGGTTGGGCCCTCCCTTGCACCGCCGCCTGGGGCGGCTTTTCGCGCTTGCGGGGCGGACGCTGCGGGCCGGACCTTCCCTTAGGAGCGGGGCGGAGCTTGTTTTCCGTCCTGCGTTGAAGAGGTCTGGGGCCGAGGGCAGCCTAGTGAACTCGCAGGTGACGTCCAGGGCAGCCTTTTTGAGTTTCTTCGACTGTATGAACATTTTTTAAAAATTATTGACCGATGAAGGGAAAGTCGCTAATACTGATTTCCTTCTTGCGGTGACATTTTTGGGTAGTTTCTTGAATTCCTCACCTCCGAACACATCCCTTTACCCGAAGGGATGTTGTTGCGATTTCCTGATCGAGTTCATCCAGTGGTTTCTAGCCCTGGGCGTTGCTTCCTCGGACGCAGTCACGACGGGCATTCTCTTGCTTGTGGTTGGGTAAAATGTCAAGCTATCACATTATACCAGTACAAGCATTTAGAATACAGCGTCGTCGTTTAGAATTTTTATGGCATTCCTTAAATATAATTCTGTATAATAAGGTGTTGACTATGTCTGGTTTTACGAGTTTAACATGAAACCCGAATGATTGTGATTAACCCATATGGTTTCTTTCCTTTTTTTTTTTTTTTTTTTTTTGTCTTTTGTCTTTTGTCTTTTTCCGTGTCCGGCAACGGATGCAACCCTCAGTGTCGCCCCCCGTACCGGACCGGGGACCGGCAACGGGATCGCAACCCTCTGCGCTGCTCCCGCGCCTCGCTCAGCCAGTGAGCAGGAACCGGTCCGTATGTGGGATCCGAACCCTCGGGCGGGAGCGCCGCCGCGCTTCCCAAGCGGTGCACTATCCAGTGCGCCACCGGGCAGGCCCAACCCATATGGTTTCTTAACCAGCTGAAAAAATGTTATCTAGGATGTTGGCGCCTCGTGTATCTAACTATAGATAGGTTCAGGAAAGCCTCCTATATCAGAAATTTTAATTTCATATTCGATATCCTTAGAGGAACAATAAACTCGTACTATTTGAGATACCTGAATCAACTCAGAGTGTTAAATTTTAGAGGGCGAAAAGTGTATGCATATGTTCTAGGACTCGCCCCTTCTTTTGAGCCTGGCAAATTTATTATTCAAAACCTAAGTCCTCCACGAAGCCTCAAGTGTTCCTTCTCTGACGCCACAGTATCCTTTGTTTACTCTCGTAGCACTTATCCTGTATTATAATTGACTATCTCTGTGATCTCCAGACAATTTTGTATAAAACTTGCTAATGGCCTTGGTAACAGATTCATGCTTTTAACCTCAGTGGGTCCTTGATACTGTTTGATATTTCTACTTATCCTTTATTGTTGCTTTTCCGAATCTCCACAGTGACTTTCAGATGTTTCCCATTTTTCTCAAGTGCTCAGACCAACTATATTTTCCCTCTACTTTCAGCGGATGACTAGCTTCCTATTTCCCTGAGTAATGTTCAACTTGGGGCATGAAATCCATCACTCTCCTTTCCTTCCACCCCTGAACTCGCCTGTACTTTTCACTCAATATTAACTTTTTTTTTGTCTTGTTCCTTTCTTCACGGTAAAACTTACCAATTGCTAGCCTCATCAGGTCTTCTGTGCTCTTATAACTTCATTCTGTCCTGACCTCTTCAGCCTCTGATCTCTAGAAGACTGTAAGGGATTTGTGGGGGGGAATGGCACAAACACCTGAGGTAATGGTGTGTATGGCTTTTTCGTGCATGGTTGAGTACCACTTACCTGGTGTCTTAACCTTTGCTTGTCCTCAGCAATTATAACAATGGTTTGGGTTGGGAGGTGGGGAAGATAATAGGAGTCTGAATGTTCAATTAATTAAAAAAAAAAAAAAAAATACATGTGACTCTGTCTCTCCCTTTTTCCTTTCTTGCCTACTTTGTCCCCTGACCTAACCAATGATTTCTAATATAATCTGCCTTAAGTAAACACACCAGGTTTCTTTTAGTATTAATAGGGTTCCCACACTGCCTGGTGCCTTAAATTGCTAGTATAAAAACAAAGTTCCATTTGGAAACTTGAAGCCAGAAAACTTAATCATTATTCTTGTTACCTTTAGAGCCAGTCATAAATACAAGATTTCTTCCTTAGCCTGTCTTATCCTGATATCTTGCGAGGCCTTCCTAACAATCCTCAGGTTGTCCTCACTCTGTGCCTCTGGACTTCTGTATGAAAACATTTCTGTTTTCAGCCATTTCTTCGTTCTTCCCCTGGGATACTTGTAGTCATCTTCAAATGTAGGAAACTCATTCTCTGATATTATGATGGGTCTAGAGAGTTTGCATTTTCCTAGTTCTCTAGTGTAGTTTATTATCTGTTACTCCTCCAGGTTTTTCTAAAAATCCCCACTCCTGTGGAAAGCTTGTGGCTCACCTATATCGTCCTGTACATGTCTTGATTGCTGGGATTTATTGGCTCTTCCTCATATTCATTAAGAACTTAAGGACATGACCCACAATTTTCTTATCCTTCCAAATTCTGCCATTAGAAAGGCCCAAGGGGGCCTTTGCATTTGAATGACCTCACAGCCACCTTTTCTTCTTTTTAAAAAATTTTTATTATGAGTATTGGAATTATTTTTAATTTTTAAAATATTCTTCTGTTTTGCAAACAAACTCATTGTTCTGCAGTGAGCATTATTACTTTTAACATTCAGGAAAATGTGTAATTTCTATTTATAACTTATTCAAGACTCATCTCAAATGCCATTACATTCTGAAGGCTTTTCTTCATTCCTCCAACCAGATGTGACTATGCCCTCTTCTTTCTTCACAACTTTGTATCTCTAAGGCATTTACAATCTTTTTCTGAATAATTATTTGGATACCAAATTCACTGTTTAAACTACCCATTATATGTCGATAGGATGCCCCTAACTTCTTGCAAAGGACAGGATGCTGAATTTCATTTCATATCAGTGTATCCTGTATCTTAAAAAGTCATTCACTGTCACTTATTATCCCCTAAGCATACTCTTATTCTTCATAGCCCATGCCACCTGAATTTATGTTGTTATTTCTTAGCTGATTGCCTGTCTCCTCCACCAGAATAAAAGCTCCACCATGGCAGTGACTTTCGTTCTCTAGTACCTAGAACAGTTCCACGCACACAGTATACCCTCACTTTTTTTGTCTTTTTACTTCTAGTGATTACTTCATTTCAGCCATATGCATCAGTGGTGGAGACCTTGAGATCTGCTAGAACTTATTAACTATTTCATTCTCTCTCCTTTACTCCCACAATGTCCATTCTTTGATAATTTCATATAGACTTTTATTTCATTGCTTTTCCCTGTCTCTCTAGTTGATCATTCAGTTGATTATAATCTCCTTTTGATTACAGACTCCTTTAAGAATAGAATAAAAACTTAGACACTGTTCCCCAGAATACACAGGAATATAAAAACTTTATATCCTATTTTAGAGGTTTCTCAGTATCTTGAAGCCTATCTTTGCAACTAGTAAATTCTTGGATCCCTCAGTTAATTTCTTCTCTAAATAAATATTTGTTGAGTTCTTTCAGGATTTCCTTCAACTTCGTTCCATCAGTTATCTTCTCTTTCTTATCCCTTACATTTGTATATCATTGCAGATTTACGAAGCTGTTTAACATCTGCTGTTTTTTGGATTTCCCCAGTAATTCTGTGAATTAAGTCATTTACCAAGTTTAGATATTTTTAAACCTTTTTATTATGGAAAATTTCAACATATATGAAAGGAGAGAGAGAAGTACAGTGAACCCTATGTATTCATCACCCAACTTTATCAATTATCAATTCAAAGCAATCTTATTTCACCTTTATGTTTCCCTATACTGTAGTCACCACCCCCGCTGATTACTTTGAAATAATTCCTAGATATCATATAATTTAATATGAAATATTTAATCATGTATTCCTAAAAGATAGGGTTCTTTTAAAAACATAATTACACCTAAAAATATAGCAGTAATTCCTTAATGTCATCAGATATCAAATCAGTTCTGATTTCACTTATTGTTTCATAACTGTTTCCTCCCCATTGGATTTTTTGAATCGGGACTGAAAAAAGATCCACACATTATGTTTGGTTAGTATGTCTCTTAAGTCTCTCTTTATATAAGGATTACTTCCGATCTTTCTTCCTTTCTTTTTTTTTTTTTTCCTGGCAGTTTATTTCTTGAAGAAACCAGTTTTATTTTTCTTTAGTTTCTGTTTTCTGCTATCTGTATCTCTGACGTGTTACTGAACATGCTTTAATGTATCTCATAGTTCTTATGAACTGGTAGAGGCCTGATGTGATTCAGGATTAATTTTTGCAAGAGTGCTTCATAGATGGTGTGCCACTTCTTCTCAATTTTTGCAGGAGGTGCATAATGTCCAGTTGTCTTTCTTTGTGAAATTAGCAGCCATTGATGACTTGCCTAGATCCACTAAGTAGGAGTAAAAAATGGTTATAGTCTAATCCTATTATTCCTTCTTCATTTATTAGTTAGAATACTTCTGTAAAAGGCCAAATTTTGTCACCTCTCCCTCAGGGTGACTAAGACGGAGATGCAAAGGATTACTCAAAGCCTATTTCTTCTGAGCAATGAGAGGCCCGAAGGGGTTAGATCCAAGGAACGACTTCTTCAAGAGAAAAGGAATTCCTGACCCTGAATCAGGGCTTTTTCTCGTTTTTTTATTGTCCAGGCAAAAAGTTACAGAAAAGAACACAGGTGGTTAATCAGTCATAAACAGACTGGCTACATAACAATTTTCATTAAAGCAGGTGCAACTTAAAAATAATTTAAGCAATTTACCATCAAAGGAGTCATAAAACTAAGCTATGTGACATACAAAAGAACCAATGAGATAATCATTATGGCAACACTTAGTTCCCTAGGAAACTTAGAGAAGCAGTTGAAGGTGAAATGTGGAACCATCTGTGAATTGGCAGAGTAGCCTTGAAGCTTTCAGTACACATATTTTCCTATAATTAGGTTTAGCTGCACCAAGGGCATCTACCCTTAGAGCAAGCACTTCTGCTGTGTTACAATTCTCATATCCCCACCAGAGACTTTTTAGCCCTGTGAAAGTTTTCTGTTTTTTCCCAATCTTAGCATTTCTTTGTGCAATACTAAAAGGTTAGGTTATTCCTCAAACTACAATGCTTTGGCCTTGCTAAAACTACAGGGCAGTGGCCCTACTATGCTACAGCCTAAACTAAAGGGCTTTGGTCCTTCTAACAGCTAAGGACTGTTGTCCTACTAAGATAAAGATGATACTAAGCTACAGCCTGATCTAAGGATGGTGGTCCTTCTAATCTAAAGGCTGTGGCCCTACTAGGCTAAAGGTTAAGGCTCTGTGAAATATATGCACTTTTATTAATGTTAGCATCCTCTACAAAATTTAAATTTTAAAGCTGTGTTTTTTTTGTTGTTGTTGTTGTTTGTTTGTTTTTTAATAATTTTCCAGAATGGCTTCATTTGGGTGGAAGAGGAAAATTGGTGAGAAGGTCTCAAAAGTCACTTCCCAGCAATTTGAAGCTGAAGCTGCTGATGAGAAGGATGTAGTTGAGAATGATGAAGGGAACTGGCTTCATGCCGTTAAACGTAGGAAAGAAATTCTCCTTGAAGGCTGTGCTGAGAAAAGTAAGCAGTTGAAGGATGAAGGAGCCAGTTTGGCTGAAAATAAAAGGTATGTTTTTAGAATAATTATGAAGTCTATAAATTTATGTTTAAAAATATGATTTAGGTGCTAAACTAATGAAAGGAATAAGCTGTTTCAAAGTCACCTGAAAATTCTTATTTTCAAGGAAGACGAAAGTTTGTGAGATAGTCTTCAGGATGCTTATAATGTCTCTGCTTTGCTGTCATTTTTGTTCTGTCTAAAGAAGAGTAAATACTAAATAAAATGTAACCTAGCTTATTGGTTAGTAGAAGATGGTCTAATCTCTGGAAACTTTTTCCTTATGATATTATGTACCAGGTAAATTAGGCATTTTCTGAACAGCTTTGAGGGTCTATACATTTTAAAAAATAGGTATTCAGTTATCCTTTGCCATTTCTTTCTTATGTACTTCAGTAAATATGACTTGTTGCACAGTAATTTGATAATAGCTCATTTATTCATAGCCGTTCCTTAGCTAAGCTCTTATACCATTCCTACATGTACCCATTTCTTTTTTCTTTTTCTTTTCCTCTTTTTCTTACTTTTTTATTCTTTTTTTCTTCCTCTGCTTAGATCTTTAAGCAGGACCAAAAATCATTCTTCCACAAGTCAGTGGGGGGAAAGACAAATTGTTTAGTAGGTTTTTTTGAGAAAACTAGAGGAAAATAAAACTGGACCTATATCTAATACCACTTATAAAGGTGGACCCTAAAGGGATTAAAAATCTAAATGTGTAAGATAAAACTGTCCAGTTAGTAGACAAAATATAGAAGAGTATCTTTATATTCTAGGGTGGAGAAGGACTTTTTTTTTGAAAATTTTCCAGTGTGTGTAGAAGTTGAGAGAATAGTACAACCCTATATTATCTCTATCTAGACTCAGAAATTTTAATATTTGCTTTATTTCTCTCTTCCTGCACACACACATAATTGTACATTTACAGTTATTTTTGCTGATCTATTTGAAAGTAAGTTGGTGAGATTGTATCTACCTATAATTCAGCGTGCTTCTCCTAAGAATAAGGATATTCTCTTACCTAACATACCATTATCAAACCTATGAAAATTAAATATTTCATTATCTATTATCAGTTCATATTTAGATTTTTCCAATTTTCCCACAAATGTTTTTTACAGTGTATTTTTTTAAAACCGGGACCTAAACAGTTTTTACACATTGTATTTGCTTATTATGTCTTTTTAGTGTCTTTTAATCTACTTTGGTTCCCTATTTTAATTCCCTGTGATGTTGACTTTTTGAAGAGTCCAGACCAATTTTCTGTTGATTGTTTCCTTATGCATGTCATTTAATTTGTTCCTCTATCCTATGTATTTCTTGTAAAATGAGAGTTAAGTGTAGAGATGTAATTTAGAGTCTAAACATTTTTGTCAAGCTGTGTTTGTTTGCCGTGTTTGATATCTGTTGAGAACCTTATTTTTATAAAAATCTCAAAGCATCTCTCCTTGGTGAAGAAAATATGGTATTTTCCTATATGGAAAATATAGGAAAATTACTCTCGACAGTGTGAACTATTGATTTATTTGTACTAAATATATGATTTTTGGAAGATATATGTTTGACTAGCAGGAGCTGTATCTGAATAGGTCTTTGGTTGGGATAGAATATTCTTCAGAATATCCAAAGATCTAAAATCAGGCCTGTGTACCTTTAACTGGTATCTTTCATTTGATATTGAAGAGTTTGAGAAAGAAAATGAAGTAGTACTAAGTAAGATGCACTTTTTCTCTTCTTTCTTTCATTTTTTTTAAACTGGTAAGAGTGGTTGTAAGATTCCTTGTTAATCATTTTTGTCATAAATGAGTCAGTTGAGGAACTAACATATTAGTTTCTAGGTCTATTTTTATTTTTGATTCTTGGGTAATCTTTTATTATATATTAATATAAAATATAAAATGGTGCTTAAATTATGGTAGCATATCAAATTGGGGATGAAGGATAGAAAATAACAGTCAAGATCAGTTAACATCTTAATAGCCTAATGTTAGATTATGAATTCTTGTTTGTAGTATTTTAGGCATAATGATTTTTCCCTTGCAGAACTTTGCAAGATTGATCATACTGTCTTAGTCAGAAGAAAACCAACTATAAATTTTCCACATTTATGAAATTACTTTCAGAACAACCATAAAACATCTTTAGAAATTCCTGTAAATGCCTGTTAAAAGTTCATTAACTTTGTTGTTTTTACATTTTCTCTAGACCACACTAGTGTGTAGAAGGGAAAAGCAATTCAGTTATTGCCATGGGATTCCCTCTAAACTTCCTGTGGTAGAAGAAAGACATCAGCTTTGCAGATAAACAAAATAACTCTTGTTTTCTGTCTGCATGTCAAAACATTGAGTCACTTCACTAAAATCAAGTGGATTGAGTGCTTTATTTTGAATAGAGAACACTGTGAGATGATTAAGTTTTTTGCTCTTTAGCATTTGTTTTGGAGTAATGTATACACAGCTTTAGAAAATAAACAGAATTAAAGGAATCAGATGGGATTGAGTAGATTGGCTACTCTAAGCCAAACAAAAATAGAAATAATAGTTTATAAATATCTAAGAGAATATTAAACTTGGTTGAAAGTAATATAAGGAGGAATAGTGAAGTTAAATTAAAAAAATAAAACTCAGTCCCTGCTTACCAAATCAACTTCATCTTAACCTGTCTCATTTTCACTTACATTTGAGCCATATTGGCCTTTTGGCCTTCTTCCCCTTTTTATTTTTTATTTTATTTTTTTTGATGTCTGGCTGCTATGGAGATCTGAACCCTTGACTTTGGTGCCCTCTTTGTTTTTTGAACACAGTGCTTATACAACTTTGTGTTATGACTCTGTCTGAAAAACTCTTCTCTCCTGTTTTCTGATGTCTGTCTTCTTGTCCTTCAGATCTCTGCTCCCGTGTCATCTTCTCAGCGAGCCCCTCTCTGATTATTACTGGGTCTGAAGTAACACCCCTAGGCTCCCTCTTTCTCCATCACATCAGCCTGTTTTATTTTCTTTTAGCATTTCTCTCCCCATCTGCCTTTTTTTGGGGAGGGCTGACCAGTACAGGGATCCAAACCCTTGACCTTGTGTTACAACACTGCACTCTAACTAACTGAGCTGACTGGCCAGTCCCTCATTTCTCCCTTTCCGAAGTTACCTTATATACTTATTTAGTTATTCATTTATAAGTTATTTGTTTCCCTTATGTAGGAATGTAAGCTCCAGGACAGTAAGGACTTTATCTGACTTGTTGGACTTGTACTGTATTTTTAGCTCTTAGAATAATTTGTGGCACTTACTAGGCCATAAATAAATATAAGACTGCCATTTTTGGGCTATATTATGGCTAAGTGGGTTTTTGTGGGCTAATTACTGTTTGCTGCATTGTATCCGTAGAATATACCTTTTAAAACTCAAATTTAGAATACAGTATCCTGACTATATTTTATTTCATATGTCAACCACACAGGGCCTTTGGGAATAGAATTTTTCTGCTGTCCTGCATGCGAATATGACACTTGAGAATAATTGCTCTATTCTGAGTCTCATTCCCTTTCCCATAACCCATAGGTAATGACAGAATTTGGAGAGGTAAGAAAATTGTGGGTCAGGTTCCTGAGTTCTTAATGAATATGAGGCCTTTCCATGGGTTTTCTGAGAAGGGCACAGGAACTTTTGGGGTTGATAAAAATGTTCTTTATTGTGATGGTTGTGGTGGCATGTACTTGATTGTATATATTTGTCAAAACTCATCAAACAGTATGCTTAAAGCAGGCACATTTTTTGGTATATAAATTATACTCCACTAAATTTGATTAAAAAAAAAAGTTGAGTGCTTGTCAGATGTAAAATAATTCTATATCTGTTTCATATATCTCTTTATGTTCAGGATATATATTTGTTCTGGATTTGCTGTTATTTTGCAAATCGATAGAAGGGAAAATTTAGATTTCAATAAAATTATGAATCTGGATGTTATATATTTTGGAGTCTTGATCATTTTATCACCCTGTCAGCCTTCTTCAGTACCTCTTGTGCATTGCCTGTGGGCCAATGTAAGAAGTCCTCAGTCTTAATCCAGAAGTGAAGTGAGGATTTTTGCAGTTGTATGTATTCACAGATTTTAACTTCAAATCTCACCTCTTCAACTTAACATTTCAGAGGATGTGTAACAGTCATGTAATCTTTGTTAGGCTGAGTTTTTTTGATAAAATGATTGTAAGGATTAAGTGCAAGAAAGATGGACCAGCTTTGAATTTGGAATGGGTAATAATCCTTAGAGTGATATAGAAAAGAAGGATGCCTCTGGGTGAAATGCCAAAGAAGGAGAGAGGGAGAGAGGTTGATGAAAGGGAACTTCTTCCACTTCCTGGGATACATTCTTTTGCCTCGTTGTGATTTTCTCTTTTTTTGAACCCTCACTATTTTCACATTGAGTTCTATTGAGTACCTAGAGAGTTGTCTGAACACATTAAATGTAGCATGATCCAAGTGTGTTAATGTCATCCCTCCTCCAGAGGAGGCACAGTTCTTTAGCATCATAGAGTCTCTGAGTTTACTTCATCAGTAATGAATTAACTATTCTTAGAAAAATTTGACTTGCAATTGAGTGGTTTTTAAAATCTGGAGTTCTACTATGTAGTATTCATGATTCTTTGTAACAAAAGACTGGTTTGCTCTCCTGCCCAACCCCCAAGTAATTTTGGTGCTTTATAAGGACAGCATAGTGAACGTAGTGGTCAAGAGTGTGGATTTTGAAGTCAGGTTACCTACATTGGTATCCTGTCTTTATCATTTCTGTCTGTATAAACTTGAGGCAGGTTATTAACTCTCCATCAGTTTCTAGTTTCCTCACATGTAAAATGGTGATACATATTTTACGGAATATTAGAGGACTAAAGAGCAAATTCATGTAGCAAGCACTAAGTAAATGTACTTTAGACATTATATTTTAGGATTTTATATGTTATTGGTATATTTCATATATTATTAAAATTTTTTATAGGTTATTTTGTTCTGATGTCTTTTTTAGACTTATTACTAAATACGATATACCTTTTCAAGAGGCACAGTGTGGTTCTCAATTTCAATATATTGGCTTTTAAGTTTTCAACCACTAGATGGTGATATTTGATTGTCTAGCTAAGTGGTTTAATTTTTGTGTTAGAATCAGCGTGTATGTGTGTGAAACAGGAATATAATTAGAATCTATCATTAATTTTGTCTCTTGTCTAGAAAAATATACCTATCAAGGTAAATGTGAGTGATCTAGCTCTGTGACACACTTTCTACTCATTGCCACCATGAGTGTATTTATTTAATGAGTGATTTTGCCTGAGATCCTGTGGAAAAGAAATAAATGCAATCAGTGTAGAATGCCTTTATTTTCTTATCATCACATCTTCCATCCTGACTGTATCTGTACCCATGCTATTTGTCTTCACTTTTTTGTGACGATGTGTCCTGCATTTATCAAAGACTCACCCCTCCACTTGTGTACTAGATCCCATTCCTTCTTGCTTTCTCAGGAACATTGTTCCACAAATTACCCCCTCTTATTTTTATTTTATCTGTTCCTCCCTCTGTTTTGGCTCCTCACCAAGGTATACAAACATACCTTGGCAGCATCCATTTAAAAAGCTTCCCTTATCTCCACATACTCTACCATTTCCTGTTCACCCTTCACTGCAAACTCCATTTCTTGGTGAATCATCCTCTTGGTCTGTTCCAGTCAGGATCCTGTCCTCCCTGTAAACTGAAACCACTTTCATGACCTCCATGTTGTCTTATCCAGTCATCACTTCTCTGTTCTCATTTACTGTACCTCTCATCACTCAACAAGTTGACCACTCTTTTCCTAAATATAGTGCCCTTTAATCTTCTACACCACCACACTCTCATACTTTTCCTTTTGTTTCAATGTCCACTTCTTTTTAATCTTTCTTGCTGCATTCCTTTTGCTTATTTTCTAGATATCAGTGGGCTACAATGTTTAGAAAGTTCTTTTCTTTTCCATATACATTCTTTTCTTCTTAAACTTATATGGTTTCCTGCATTCAGTACACTCTATACTTATGACCACCAAATACTCCCTGAAGTGCTGTCTTCCCACCTGTACTCCAGCCTCTTAAATCTCCAATTCTTGCTTTATACCCTCTTGGATTTCTAATTAGTTTCTCAAACTCAGCATGTACAGAGCAGAATGCTTGATTTTTCTCCCAAACATTTGGCGCTTTCCTGTCTTCCCATGTCGGTAAAGGCACCACCATTTACCCAGTTACTTAAGCCCCCAAACCATGCTGGTTTATATGCCTTTCCAGAACTAATTAGCCCCACTCACCTCCAACTCCCTGCCCTTGAGGCAGTTCATGCTGATGTTATGGCTAAAGCCCTGGTGGCTGCTACTAGCATAGACCAGAGAGCCCTGTTATTGATGCTGACTGAAGTAAAAGACCACCCCATCTTGACACTGCCCAGATTGGACCGGCAGAGGCTCTGGAGGGACTGGACCAAACACACAGACTGTAAGTAGGTTAAAGCCTTATGGGGAAGACTTTGACCAGTGGGAGACAGAGTATGGGAGGGAGCCTGCAGATAAATTCTTTTTGCTTCTTCTCCCCAGTGGACTCCTTCAAAGGTCTCTGAAGAAATTCTACAAGGTAACAATCACCAGTGTTTCTTTGTGGAGCTGTTGCCAGCTTAACATAGACCTTCTATTTGTTCCCTTTCCTTCCTGCTTTACTTCTCTTTTCTCCTCACTCTTGCTTTCCTGGGATCCTACCTGCCAACAAAGAATTAGGCAATAAGCTTTGGCCTCAGGCTCTGTTTTCCAGGTAACCCAAGATAAGGCATCATCCTGGATTCCTTTTTTATTTTCATCTCCCATATCCAATCCAAGCTGAGTAACTTTTCCTTTTCAACATATTCTAAATTTCTTTTTTCCCGCTTCTGTTTTCACTTCTGTTATCCTAGTGTAACCTAAAGTTATCTCCTATGTAAATTACTTTGGTCATCACATAATGGGTCTTCCTGTGCACAATTTTTATACCCTTACAGTTCATTCTCCTTCCCTGAGCCCGACTGAACTTTTGAAAATGTAAATCAGTTTATGTCTCTCTATTGCATAAAAACTACTGATTCTCTATCACATATATGAGGGTACTTCAAGAAATTCATGGAAAGATGCATATTATTTTTCAATTCTGATTTTCCACAAATTTTTTGAAGTACTGTTATACAGTTAAATCCACACCCATAATCGTGGCCTATTAGGTTCTTTGTGATCATGGCTTTGGCCCACTTCTCTGACCTCCCTTTCCTTCCTTCCTATACTATAGCCATGCTTGTTCTATATCTTTTTCTCAAAGCATGGAGTGTTTGGTTCTGCCTTAGGCTCTTCCCTTTCTCCTGAATGGACTTTCTCCAGATTTTCAGTTGGATGATCACTTTTTGTCATATAGGTCTCAGTTAAGTGCCTTCCTAGAGAGACCTTTCCTGACCACCCATTCTAAGTAGTGACTTGGTCACTCGCTATTACATCCCTTCATTTGTTTTTTATCATGGCATTTATGTTTTAAATTAGTTTGTTGTCTTTTTCTCCCCATCCCCTTGTCACATGTATATACTCTAAAAAGTAAGATCTAGAAGAATAGTAGGGACCTTTCATATCTTGCTGAATGGTGCATTCTCAGTACCTAGAATGCTACCTGGCCCACTAATATTTATTATATGAATAAGCTGTTAACTATAAAGCTCATTAAATTTGAAGCTATAATAAATTGTAAATCTAATTCAGAGCAAAGTAACTAAACAATTTGATGTTTCTATCTGGTAAATGAGCATGTTATCTGACTTACTTGGCTTGGTCACCAGCTGTTCTTTACTTCAGGGAAGGGTATTATCTCACCCTGCCTTTGTACAATCTCTGGAACTATTCACTTTGCTTCCTTCCTTGTGCTAATTCAGTTGTATATTGTTAAGGTTGTCTTTAAACTGGCTGAAGCAGACTCTGGTCATTTATTAACCACAGTGACTTTAAACCAAGTTTTTTTATCTTTTAATACTTCCTATCCAACAGCTGCAGTAGGGCTGAGTCTGTTCAGTCTGTTCCAAACTGAAGTTGAATTAAGAGATACGCCGCAGAAGTTATGAGAGACCATTGATTTATTAGGTGCCAAGTTTCCTATGATCCAAAAATGGAGGAGCTAAGTGGTGCCACCCTTAATTTGTAGGCCAAAAGAAGTAAACCAAAGAGAGAAATGAGAGGGGATAGGGAATTCAACAAGTTGATGATAGTGAAGTAACTGTCCACCATTTCTTGCTTCACTTTAGCTAGTGGAAAATGGCTCACTTGTTTCTTCCTCTAAACCTTGGTGTGCCTAGTGGGCAACAAAGCTCATTTTATTTAGCAGTGCTTCTGCTGGCATCAATGGTTATGTTTTCAAAATAAAAGCTGTGCAGTGGAAAGGAGAAGACATTTTTCTTTTTTCCTCAAATCTGTGTGCCTCTGTATGTGTGCATGTATGCCTAATGAAAAGAGAAAACAGAACTAGTAATAGTCAGTGTCATCTTGAAACTCTTAGTCTATACTGTAGTTGGGGACAACAAGCCTAGATATGTAAGCAGCTTTGAGGCGTGGGGACAAGGTAAGCTGTTCTGTTTCTCAGCAGCAGTACTAGTGGCATTTCAGACAGGACAGTTCTTTTTGTGCCAGATTGCCCTCTGACTTGCAAGATGGTAACATCCCTGACCCACTGCCACTAATGCCTCCCAAGTCATAGAGACAACCAAAAACGCCTCTGTAAATTTCTATAAATGCCTTCTGTGGGGCATAACTGCCTCTGGTTGAGTTAGGCAGAAAATAGGACTGGAAATAAAAAGGATGTTTGACAAATATAACAAACTTTTAACAGTGGTTGGGCCAAGTAGAGCAGGGGTTGGCAAACTACAGCCTGTTTTTGTAAATAAAGCTTTATTGGGACACAGCTGTGCCCATTTGTTTATGTATTGTCCGTGGCTGATTTTGCAATACAGTGATGGAATTGAGTAGTATGACAGAGACTGTATGGCCCACAAAGCCTAAAATATTTACTTTATGGACCTTTACTATGTGAACCCATGCTTTGGAGGCTAAAGACCTCTAGCCCCTTCCTTAAAAGCCACAAAGACTCCTGACACCCCAAACATTTAAGGTCGGAAGGTCCATCTGCTATACCTAGAATTCTAATCTCTTTGTTCTTTCTACTCATATTCACATTCTCCTAGTCTTGAGATTTCTTATATTTCTATACCTAAAATGATGAGATGGAACAAAGTAAGAATTACCTTGTTTGCTACTTTTGTCTTAAGTGTAGAATTTCTTTCTACTTCCATATTTTTTCTGATGTATTATCAGCATGGTACCTCTTGTCCCCTCTTTTCACTTCTTCCATGGTTCTCTCTGCTGCTTCCCAGGACTTCTCTTGGAAAAGGTAGGACAAATGAGGTAGATAGAATCTGTGATATTAGCACCTTGTACATACCCAGAAATGTTCTGAATGCTGTAGAGAATACAAACAAATCTTCTGGTTTCTGAACTCATTAGTGAAGAGAAGACAAAAATTCATGGAAGAATTAGAGAAAAATTAAATGAGATATCATTGGGGTAGTTGGAGAAAGCATTGGTCTTGTAGTTAAAACAGCTAGTGTCAAATCCTGGTTTTTGCAGGGTTAATACCATGTACCTTTAGACTAGTCCTGTAGCTATTCTCAGCTTTTTTTTCCTCATCAATAAAATGAGTACCAGTAATGCCAATCTTGTAGGACTTTGAATACTGAGTGAATTAACTTCTCATGAAAATGATTGTGTTAAATAATTGTATTGAAAGTGTATTGTAAAGTATGATATAGTTTAGAAATATAAGTGTTACACTAGAAATACAAGTGTTATGATGTAGTCAGTCAAATGGTACTCATGGTTAGTGGTTGGAGCCCTTGGTGGAGTTTTTCATGAAGAATGAAATGTTTCAACTTGGTCTTAAAGGAGAAATTGCCTTTGAATAGGTGAAGAGGAGGAAGAAGGCAATACTAAGAGTGTGTGTGTGTGTGTGTGCGCGCGCGCACTAGGGGATCTATAGGAGCAAAGGCATGATATGTGAATAGGGACAGGTTAAAGACGCAGCTGAGTGGAGCCGAGGCATAGGAGGGGAGTGGTAGAAAAAAGATTTTACTTTTTAGAGTAATAATGGAAGAAATACATTTGCTAAAAATAAGTCTTGCAGAATTTACTACTGTTATGTTTGTTAGAAAATTATTTTGAAGGAATAAGTTAATTTTCCAAAGAAGACAGAACATAGCAAATTTCCAAAGTTTTTCATGTTGTGTCTATAAAAGCATTTGAAAATATTGTTTAGCGGGTCTTGAAATCACCCACAATATGCCTAGAGGTAATATCATTAAAGCCTATTAGATGATAGCACCAAGGGACTAAATTTCTTTAATGTTATGTATACTTTTTGTTAAGAACAATATAGATAATAGCTATAAATAATTAGAAATGGGTGTTAAATTATAAGCATTGTTGAGTGGCATGTACTTTTTTCTTCATTATCTGTTACATATGAATCCATTTTTAATGTTTTCCTGAGGTGTACCCACATGGTCATGTGGATTTTGTACTTTAATAAGTTGCTGGGTTTAATTTGCTAATCCTTTATTTAGGATTTTTACATTTATCTTATGGACTTGAAAGTCTTCAGGGATCGCTAAGATTGATTCTCTTTTAGCACAAAAGTGTACTTTATTTTTATTGCTAAATTCTACAAATATGCTGAAATGCCTTAGGACTCTTAAGATTATTTTTCTAATTGTGGAATTTAAAACTTTGGATTAGGCATTGACAGCTATTTTCTGGTCAGGGCCTGTTCTATATTGTCGCAGTTAATCACACAAAGACTATGATTATTCCATGTGTTCACCTTATTCCTCCAGAAATTATTGATATCTGTTAGGTGCTGTTGTGTTAGGTGCTAGAGCTGTGTGAGCAAAATAACCATTGCAGTGCGTATGTAGAGCTTTTAGTTTTAATGAATACAGAAATAAATGTAAAATTTATAATCGTTCGATAAAGAAAAATAACAGGGTGCCTTGAGCCAGTATTCACCAGAAAAATTTATTTATTTATTTATTTATTTTTGGCACCTGGCTGGTATGGGAATCTGAACCCTTGACTACAGTGTTATGACATTGTGCTGTAACCAAATAAGCTTACTGGTCAACCCCCAGCCAGAGTAATTTAGATATTGAGTCACAGAAGGCTTCTCTGAGAAAGCAAGTGATTGGGTTCATCCAGGTGAGGGGAGGGAGCCTAATTTATTCTTTTGCTTTTTGCATACTTTGTGATTTTATAATGTATTTATCATTAAAATAAGATAAAGCAATTTGCTATAGTCATGCTGTTCATTTTTTATTTGGTCCAAATTATTCTATGATATTGAAATTAATTTCTGACAAATTAGATTTTATTTTTTGGCGTTTATATGTATGCTAAATAAGTGGATAATAGAGGTGATAAAATATTTTAAATTATCTTTCCATCCGAAGTCAAAATTGGGGAGTAAAATTGTTACTCTTTACTTGTTTCAGAAAATTCATCGTCTAGTAGATATAGCAAGGAATAGAACTAGATAATTGCTTTCAATAGTGTAAGACCTAAGAAACATCCTGCAGTAGATAGAAGTCACATCCTTACATATATTTCAATTTGCTTTGGAAAATGACCTTTGTATAATGCGTGTACACCTTTATGTAATGTCAGAGCTCCTTCCTGCTGTTTCCAGAGTGAATTAATCTGCCGTAAATGGTTCTTATCTATAATAAATTAGAAACTTAAAGACATGTTTGTTTTTTTGTGTAAGTAAAAAGTATAAGTTATTACTGGAAGTGAACTTTATGACTTAATCTAATCCTATGTCTACATAATTTCAGTAAATGATAGCTAGGTTTATTTTAAGGTGTTTTTACATCTTTTCCCTCACCCAGTAAAAACACACTGGGACTCTCTAGTCCGAGCAACATCTCAACACTTCTTCTGACCCAGTTCTCCCTTCCCTAAATATGACTATCTTGAGAAAATATGCAAATAGGAAGCATTTTTTTTTCTCTTTCATTGTTTTTGCTTTTTTCTTTCTTTCTGAGTCTATTATTAAACTATAGTAAATTACATTCCTTATGATGAATGCTTATTGTAACTGTATATTGTTTGTTCTTGCTTTATTCAAAATGCTACTGCAAATTCTAGACAGGGAAATTCAAAATAATTGAGAGGTTTTTTTTTGGTTTAATTCAGGAAATTGATCATTGTTTAAAAGTTGGAACTTGATGTAACTACACTGGAAATAGATAGTTTTTGGTCAAATTAGATTTATCTAAAACTACTTTCAGTATCTTTATAACATGTATGTGAAATCTCCCACATAATCAAGGAAGTAAAGTAAACTTTTAATTTCAAATATTGCATGCTGCATAAAGAAAATCACTTCCAATAACAATCTAAACTGAGTCAACCAGAAATGTTACTTTTATCATTAAGCATTTTGGAGCACAATTATAAATATTGGAAAATCATGTAAAATAAAGTGAAAGCTTTCAAGTTCTTGAGAGCATTGTTTTTGATAAGGAAATAAAATAATGGATCTTACTATTAGCTACTTATTTCCTATAAATGTAGCTATTTAGGAATACCTTCAATTTTTTTTTTTGATATTTCCACATAACACATAAAATTATGTGTTACAAATAAGCAATAGAAATCCATCCTGAGATTAGTGGAAAGTGATAATCATTTGTGGTTGGTTATGTTTTGTTTGACATAGAGAAAAATACTATGAAATTTCTTGAATACAATCAAGCCTCATTGCTCACAGATTCTGTATTTGTGAATTCACCTATCTCCTAAAATTTATTTGTAACCCCAAAATCAATCCTCATGGTGCTTTCACAGTTACTAGTGGACATGCGCAGAGTGGCAAAAAAATTTGTTACCCGTTAGGGACATTCCCAGCTGAGGTCAAATAAGGTGATGTTCTGCTTTCTTATTTTAGTTCTCGTACTGTAAACATGTCCTTTTTGTGCTATTTACTGCCATAATTTTCACATTTTTGTTTTTTGTTGGTAGTTTTGCTATTTAGAATGGCTCGCAAGTATAGTGCTGAAGTGCTGTCCAGTGTTCCTAAGCACAAGAAGGCTGTGATGTGCCTTAAGGAAAAAATGTGTGTGTTAGATAAGCTGTATTCAAGCATAAGTGTTGTTGGGCATGAGTTCAATGTTAATGAATTAACAATACATATTAAATAAGGTGTCTTTTAACAGAAACACACATAAAACAGTTATGTATTGGCTGATCAGTTGATAAAAATGTTGTGACCAGAGGCTTGCAGAAACTTAACTCTGTGTGTCTCCTAGGAGCAGTGATTCAGTATTCACTAATTCAGTGGTTGTGATGACTTTATAGAACATAACTACTGTGAATTATGAGAATTGACTGTATAGAATAAAGCTTTTAAGTTTAGTAGTTTTAATGTATGCAGTTTTTCTTTTTATCAATAATTTAATTATGACATGTAATTAAAATTTACTTTAAAGTTGTGTTAAATTCTAAAGTCTCCCTGAGTCAGTAAAGGTAAAATTATAGTCAATGTCATTTGATGTTTTTTGTTTAATATTCTGCCCTCCTCATCCAGATCAGCTTAGTATACTAATTTCTTACATCTTTTTTTTACTCACTAAACATTATTTAGTGCCTTCCTTAGGCATCGATGCCACAAAGAAGATACCATAATTTAGTGGCTTTTGTGGGGTTGACGCACAGGAAAACTATTTTGATATGGAGAGCATTTTTTTAGAGGGTTCATTGGATGATATAAAAGGAGGGCATTTAACTAAATGGGGAGTGGAAGAATTAAAGAATGTTTGACAAGATTTTGGGGAGGAGATAGTATCAGAGCAGACTCTTTAAAGACAAATGGAAATTAGCTCAAGAACAGGCAGAACAGTGTTCTAACCAGAGGGATCTTCAGTGCGAAGCCAAGAGGAGATAAGAGAAAATCTGCTTCCTTGGAGAATTGAAAATACTTCAGTGGAACAGGAAGGAGTATAATATACAATGTCAAGTGAAAGGAATGTCTAAACATGAGTGGAGACTTTGTAGAAGAGGCGATGTCTAGGGTCTCTTAAATGCCTTGGTAGATTTAAGGTGCTTGAACTTTAGTATCCTGAAGGTAACCAGAAATTTTTGAAATATTTCGGTCATTAAGGTAAACTTATCAAAATTGTGTTTTAGAAAAATTATGCTGAGATGGAGTAGAAAATGGATTAGTCAGGCAAAACTAGTCTCAGGAAGACTGGTTAATTGAATCTTTTATAATTCAGGCAAGGAAGACCTACACTAAGTGGTAGCAGTGACTGGGTTAAAGGAATGAGAGAGACATAGAAGACAGCAGATTGATAACTAATGTGACCTAGGGAAGGGAAAAGTGGAGTCAAGAATGACTGCAGGACTCTGTCTTAATAACTTGGTGGGTGCTGTTGTCTAAGTCAGGGACATATGGGTAGAGTAGATTTGGAGTAGGGGGTGATGGGAAGCTTAGTTTGGACATGTGTTTGAGATATGTCAGTCCTCTCTTGATCTCATGTACCTGTCTAGTTATTTTCTTATATCTTTGTTATTTACAAACAGAATTTCCCAATGAGTTGTCAACATTCATTGTCCCCACTTCCTCATTTCCAGTTCCTCTTTAATCTTGTTTCTTTTCCCACCATTCCATGGATACTGTTTTGATCTGTGTCACCAGTGACCTACATGTTACTAGATATCTCTGAGGTATTCGGACAGCTCATCACTCCCTCCATGACAAACTTTTCTTTTGGTTTCTATGAAATCACACACATTTCTGATTTTCCTCCTTTCTCTCAGTCTCTGCTTCTCATTTGTCTTTGTTGGTACTTCCTTCTTTGATCTCTGAATTTTGAAAACTCCAGCTTTACTGTCTTCTCTTGTTCTCATCGCTCTGTCTCTCTGTGTGATCTTCTCCTGTCCCGTGGTTTGTTTAATTTATTCTTAAAATTTTTAGTAAGAAAAAAGCAGTAATATATGCTCATTATTTAAAAAAGCAAACACAAAAATAATAAAGAATATAAAGTAAAAAGTAAGTCTTGGCCCCACCTTTTCCCCGGTCTCTTAGTTCACTTTCCCATAGGCAGCCATAGTTATCAGTTTCTTGATATCCTTCAAAAGATAATCTTTAGATTTATAAGCATATGGGTCTATATATCTTTTAAAACACCATAAATGGTAGCATTCTAAATTTATACATTATATATTCATAATTGTTATTCATTATTTATACATTATTCTCTTGCTTTCCTTTTTAAACTTAATGTATCTTAGGGATCATTTTGTATTATTACATATAAAACTGTATTTTTTTTTTAATGGTTGCATCTCTCATTATTCAAATTCTTACTATCTAAAATCAGGAACTGGGAAGATTTAGATATGAAGGAGTACTTGTATTTCATTGTATGATGTATTATAATATATTTAACCATTCCTCTTTGAGGAAGGATATTTTCATCTTTTTTTTTTTTTTTTTTTTTTTGTCTTTTTCCGTGTCCGGCAACGGATCGCAACCCTCAGTGTTGCCCCCGTACCGGACCGGGGACCGGCAACGGGATCGCAACCCTCTGCGCTGCTCCCGTGCCTCGCTCAGCCAGTGAGCGGGAACCAGTCCGTATGTGGGATCCTAACCCTCGGGCGGGAGCGCCGCCACGCTTCCCAAGCGGCGCACTATCCAGTGCGCCACCGGGCCGGCCCAGGATATTTTCATCTTTAATTTTTACCAATGATACAGCGACTATCTCTTCAGAGATATGTGTGTACACATACAGGTCAGTCTATAGGAAAGATTTGTAGAAATGGAATTTCTGGGCCAAACTGCATTTTTAAACTATTCTACTTTTATTTTTCTTTTCTCTTTTGAGTATATTGTTATTAAGTAACAGACTTGGGTTTTAAAAGGTGTGTGTGTGTGTGTGTGTGTGTGTACATACATAATGCATATATAAAGACAGAGAACATGCATATAACTTTCCATTAAAAACTGCTTTCTAACTTTTTATTATGAAAATTTTCAACACACAGAAAAGTTAAATAGTACAGCGAATACCTATACACACCACCTAGATTTAGCAATTTTTATCATGACATATTTGCTTTATTTGTGTATACGTTTTGAACCATTTGATAGTAAGTTGCAGATATCATGAAAGTTTATCCCTAAAACTTCAGTATCAGTAAGGACATTGTAGTGGATTGAATTATGTCCCCTCAAAACTCACTGAAGCTTGAATTGTGTTTCCTAAGTTTTATGTATTAGAAACTTGGTCCCCACTGTGACTGTTAATAGCATGGGAAATCCTTATTATGGTAATTGAAAGATGGAGCCTTGAAGAGGTGATTAGATTGTAGGACCATGCCATAGTGAATGGTTTAAAAATGGAGGTCAGAGGCATGGTTCTGAGGGCTTTAAAAGAAGAGAGAGGAGAGTCTCTTTATCTCTGCACTCTCTGCTTCCACCATCTTGCAGTGTGAGACCTCTGGGTCACTGCTGCCACCACAAAATGGACTTTGGACTTCCCAGCCTCAGAAACTGTAAGCAGTAAATTTCATTTTCTTATAAATTATCCAGTTCAAGTATTTTGTTATAAGCAACAGAAATGGACTAATACATTTTCCTAAACAATAATTAGTACATGTGAAAACTAACAGTAATTCCCTAAAATATTGTAATATCTAATCCATATTTACTTATGCAGTTGTCCATAAAATGTCTTTTGCAGCTTATATTTTTTAATCAAGATCTAATCAAGACATATACAGTTTTAATGGTTGTTATATGATCTTAGTCTCTTTTAATTTAGAGCAGAGATCTTCACACTGTGGCTGGCAGACTAAATCTGGCCTGCCATCTGTTTTTACAAATAAAGTTTTATTGGAACGCAGCCGCAGTCAATCCTGCAGCGCAGTCAATCGTATTGTCTGTGCCTGCTTTCACACTATAGTAGCAGAGTTGGGTAGGTGGAACAGAGACTATCTGCCCTTCAAAACCTAAAATGTTTGCTGTATGGCCCTTATAAAAAAAAGTTTGTGGACCCCTAATTCAGAGCAATAGAATAATTCTTCCACCTTTAAAATTGTTTTCCATGGCATTGAATTTTAGAATTGTGTAGGCAAATTGCTTTGTAGAATGTCTCACACTCTGGATTTGCATGATTTTTTTTCCTCTGGGTCATTTAATTTTTTTTCCTGTATCTCTTGTATTTTCTGTAAACTAGAAGTTAAATCTTGAGGCTTTGTTATACTCCAGTTTAATTTTTTTTCAAGAATATTCTAGTGTTGTTTATTTTCTGTTGTATCATGCCACGATGTAGATAATATCTGGGTACCCCCTTTTAGTGATTAGTAACAGGTCAGATTGGGTACCAGCCTTATCCTTCATTATAAAGTTCTTCATCAACCTTTTCCCTAATTCTTAGAGCATCCACTGATGATCATTGCCTAGATCCACTGTTTCATAGAGGTTTACAGAATGGAAATTAAAAATTCTAATATTCTTTCTGCATTTACTAGTTGGTTTTTTTCACCCCTGTGGAGAAGAACTTTCACTCATCAACTGTTTGGTTACAAGAGGAATACAGAGGAAAAGAATAATAAATGCATGTTTTGTTTCCTCTTTATCAACTTCCAGCATAACAATTTGGTGAATTAGTGCCTTACCAAGCTTCAGTGGTAAACAATTAATTTTGTATGTAGACGTATGATAGTACTTCAGAAAGTTAATGGAAAGATTTGTATTATCTTTCAGTTCTGCTTTTCCATGAACTTTATGACATACTCTTGGGTGTATGTTAACAGCTTTGTTGAGATATAATTCATATATAATACAATTAACCAATTTAAAGTGTACAGTTCAGTAGTTTTTAGAACATTCACAGAGTTGTACAGCCATCAGCCCAAAAAGAAACCCTTTACCCATTATCATTCACTCCCCATTTTCCCCCAACTCACTTATCCCTGTGCAACCCCTAATCTATTTACACAATCTCTATGGATTACACAAATCTATAGAATTGCCTATTCTATACATTACATGTAAATGGAACCATATATAAAGAGTTTTTGTGATTGGATTCTTTCATTAAGCATAATGTTATCAAGGTTCATCATGTTTTAGTATCTATCAGTACTTTGTTCCTTTTCATTGCTAAATAATATTCCATTGTACAGGTATTCTATATTTGTTTATCCATTCATCCATCAGTTGATGGACATAGATTTATATATTTTAAACATTATTATGAACTCAGGAATTTTCATATTTTTGTGGTCATAATTTTTGTTTGTTTTTAATGCTCAAATTGTCCCAGATTAGTTCAGTGAGAACCTCTTCAGGTTGGCTCCTGTGTCCTTTGATATGTTCCCTTATATCTTTGATAGCTTTCTGGTACAAAGAGTTCCAAATTCATCTCATACATTTTTCAGTTAAGATTTGAAATTAGCTATTTATCTGACTAGCCCTAGTTCATTTTACTGGGAAATAGTATTTAGAAACCACAGTCTGGGTGTGAGATGTGCTTATTAATACTGACTTGTCATTGCTATTAAATATTTTTTTGTGAACTGAGTGAGATATTTTATTTATTTATTTATTTATTGGAGGCTGGCCATTACAGGGATCTGAACCCTTAACCTTGATGTTATAACACGCTTTAAACAACTGAGAGGACATTATTTTTTTAAGTGAGAAATATTCTTGAATTTTGGGGGGGCGGGGTGGCCGGCTGGTGATGGGATCTGAACACTTGATCTTGTAAACACTGTGCTCTAACCAACTGATATACTGATATTTTCCATTAAAATTTGAGTTTTAATTAATTTAAAGATTTGATACCTGTATTTCTTATTATGCTACAAATATGGATTCTTAGTGACATTTGTATAATTGCCTTTTCGTCATTTTACAATATGCCTATAATAGTTTCAAAGTATCGATACCAATATTAATATTAGCAATAAATGTAATTTAAATGCTAGTTTAGACTCCAGGGCCCTACCTAATCCATCTTCCTAGTTATTTCTTACATTTCATATCATTCTTTTCTCACTCACTGTACTTCAGCCAGGTTGGATTTCACTCTTTTCCTTGAAGATGTGAAACTTATTCATGAGTACTTATCTCTGAACTTGGCATTTTCTGCCTAGAATATTTTTTCTCCAAATCTTTTTATGTGTAGGTATTTTTATCCTTCAGAATCCACCCAAATAACATCTTCTTAGATAGTCCTCCAAGTACTCAGTCTGCAGTGGGGTGGATGTCCCAAATTACTCTGTCTCATCATTTTGCTTATTTTCTTTATAAGAGGCATCATATTTATTTGATTACTTGTTTGATATCTGTTTTTCACACTAGAATGTAAATTCTGTGGAGGTAGAAACATGGTTTCCTTTTTCATTGCTGTATGCCCTATTAGTAGCACATACGGGTGTTGAATAAATATTTGACTAAATAAATAAATGTGTAACATCCGTCTGCCCAGGTGATTTTCTTAATAGGATTCAGCATCTTTTGGTAGGAACAAAGAAGGCTGAAAGTTGATTGGATGAAAAGTTGTAGAGATAATACATTCGGTGGCAAGACAAGGTAATCAGGATTTGAATGTGCTGCTGAGTTTATTCTTGAACTAGGTCATCCCTAGTGGTGTCTAGGCTAGAAAGGCAAGGGCATGTGGCCATGTAATGGGATCAAAGGAAAATTTAGGTGAGTGTCTAAGAGTAGTTGTATTAGGAATGAGGGAATGAGAACTAGAGAAATTGTATATTTTCTTTTCTTTCTTGGGCTCTCATACTTACATCTCTTTTCCAGCTGAGGCTCTTACTAATACAAAGAAGAAAAACCCATTCATACCTAACTAAAATAAAAAGGTAGATGGTTGCAGGTGTATTGTAAGGAAATTTGTAGAAAGAGCCAGATCTTAAGGACGTTGGAACTAGAAACCCTTAGGGATGTATTAGTCCATTTCTGTTGCTTATAACAAAATACACAGAACTGGGTATTGTATAAAGAAAACAAAATTTATTGCTTATAATTTCTGAGGCTGGGAAGTCCATGGTCCAGGGAACACATCTAGTGAGGGTCTTGGTGGTGGTGACCGTGATGGTAGGGTAAAATTTTGGAAAACGGCGGAGCAGAGAGAGCAAGAGACAGACTGCCCTCTTCTTTTAAAGCTCCCAGAACCACACCCCTGATCACCATTTTTAATCCATTCACTACCACACAGTCCTACAATCCAATCACCTCGTCAAGGCTCCACCTTTCAATGATCACAATAGGACTTCCCACTCCCTTAACAGTCACAGTGGGGGCTAAGTTTCTAATACCTAAAACTTGGGGGACACAGTTCAAGCTTCAGTGAGTTTTGGGGGGATATAATTCAATCCACTACAAGTGAACACAGTGCTTTTCTGTCTTTCCCAAAACTGTGTTTATGTTTTTAGCCTACTATTTATGCATCTGCTTTTACTCTTTATTCACTCAACGAGTAATTATAGAGCACCTGTTCATGTGATGATCTGCTATAGGTATGGGAAATTACTTTAGTAAACAAAATGTAAAACTTCTTGTCTTCATATTCTTTTTTTTGGCTTATGTTTTTTAATACAGTTTTATAGTTTTGTCCCTATAGATACTATGCCTTCCTTCCCATATATTTTGTACCTTTGGTCATTGTGTGAATAGGATACTTTTCTCATTTCCATTCTAACTAGAAATTGCCTAGACAAAAAGAAAAGCTGTTCATTACATTCTTTACTTTCATCTGGGCACTAAATTCTCTAGTTAATTCTAGTAGCTTATTCTTTTTGGATTTGTATTCTTTTGTATGCTAGAAATGCCATCATACCTTCTAAAAAATAAATATAATTTTTGTACCTGATCTTACACCAGGAAGGTTGTCTTTAGCTGTACGACTGCTGTGAAGCTGTGGTGCTATGCTTTGTAGCTGCTTCCCCACTACAGGCATTTGTTGCTGCTGCCTGAGTAGTCTCTTTTCTCTCTTTATCCTAATGGGAGAGATGGATAATAATCAACAGAAATAACAGATATACAGTATATCATTTTAGATAAGAATAAATATTATGGATAAAAATAAAGAAGGGTGCTAGGGTATGTTGGGGCGGGTATTGAAATTTTAGATAAAGTAGATAGGTGGGAAAGGCTTCTCTGAGAGGATGACATTTGCATTACCTAAATGAACTGAGGACACTCAGAGAGTGGTTATCTAGGGAAGGAACATTCCAGGCAGAGGGAATAGTGGTACAAAGGCGCTAAGGCAGAAGTATGCCAGGTGTTTCTGAGGAATGATAAGGAGGCCAGTATGGCTAAAGCAGGAAGTAAAGGGGCCCAGCCAAAGATGAGGTTAGAGAGAAAAAAGAAAGCCAGATCTTGTAGGGACTTGGTCAGAATTTTGGCTTTTATTTTGAGTAAGATAGAGAAGTACTAGAAGATCTTGTTGCCTTCTTGCTTCCTCTTCTGTGCCCTTGGTAAGTCTCTGACACACCGTGGTCCCTTGTGATACCTAATTTAAGTATCTTGTCTATTGAGCTCTCCAGCAAGTCATCACTCTCTCAATTTCCTACTTTCAGCTTCAACAGAAAGGAATCTGGGGGCTGGCCAGTTAGCTCAGTTGATTAGAGCAGTGTTGTAACACAAATGTCAAAGGTTCAGATTCCCATACCGACCAGCTGCCAAAAAAAAGAGAAAAAATCTGATTGTCTGAGGTCAGTTGAACCAGGCTGTGGAAATATAAATTGCCACTTAGACAGTTGATTGGCTAATCTTGGGTTATATGTTTGTCTTTGGTCCAATCAGCTGTGTCCTGGGTTGAGGAACATGTAGTCTGCTGCCCACTTAGGAGGGTGTAAGGTTGGGCAGATAATGACAGCCATAGCAGGTGTCGCTTCATATATTATACTTCTAGTCTGTTGCCTTCAACTCCCTTAAAACATGGCCATCCCCCTTCATTCCTGTGGAGTATACTATAAAGCAAATATATTTCACAGGGCCTAGTTTCTTATAGGTTCAGGTTTAGTCTCACTTCTTAAAAGGAACATATAAAATGTTGACCTTGCAAAAGACAGGAAATTTCCCCAGGCTATAGTCTCTGTTGTAAGATAAAAAATTGTAACACAGCAAGGTTGCTGGCTCAAAGGACAGACAGGTTACTGATTGATATGTAAAGATGCTGGGAAGCTGTGTAGGGAGAAGGAATGTTTGCTAAGATCCAGCTTTTGTTGGTGGATCATTTAAATTGCTTTATTGCTTGTTTTACTGAATGTTACCAGCCTATATTGTTAAACTATAACTCCACCTATGTTCTCTTCCTGTAACTTCCTGGTCTGGAGAATAAATGCGGGAAGAAAACCCCAATTCGTGGTTAATTTCTCAAATGGAAGGAATGTTTCTATCTTGAGGGTTCTGGGAGATTAATCCCTTTCGGGGTTTCTCACTATTCAGAAGAGTTGGGCTTTAAGTAATCTTTTGTGGCTCTGTCACCCAGGGGAAGAGAGGGTGACAAATCCATGGGAGGCAAAGCAACATATTCCTACTCTCTCTATCTTTTAAACTCCCCACCTCACTCCCAACTCACCTAAATTTGAGAAGGAAATATAGAATTTTATTTCTTTTTAGTTCATTGCATACTTATTGAGTACCTGCAATATGCCAGTCAGTATGGGGACAAAGCAGTGAATAGAATGAGCTAGATTCTTGCTCTCATGTAAGTTACATTCTCCATCTTCATTGTAGATGTACATTGTAGATGGAGAGATAGGTAATAAAGAAGTAAATTAACAAGAGCTTTAGATTGTGGTAGTTGTTATAAAGAGAGGGCCTTCTGAAGAGATGACATTTGAACTGAAACTTGATTGCCCAGTTTAGTACCAGTAGCCTTAAATTTTTAAAGCCAGTGGTGCCAAACTTTAGGTCGAAGTTTTGCAGTATTTTATAACTCGAAAATGTTTACTCATTTATATTGTTGTTTTTATTTCTACGTTTTTGAAGGAATAAAGTTCTATTTTTTCCTCACAAAGGTTTTGAAAATAGCGTTCGTGTACATGTTCTTTTATTATTTACATAGATTAAATTAAAAGTAATTGTTCAAAAACTAAAGACTTTACCAAACTGCCAATTGACCTCTAACCAGGGACTTTCCACTCTAACCAATCAGATATGCTTTCTTTGTCTGTCTTTTGCTTCAGGAACATTCTATAAAAGTTTCCTCTCTCACCCGTCCTGTTAAGCTACTTGCGGTCTGGTGCTGCCCCAATTCATGAATTGCTGAATGCTCAAATAAAGTTTTTAAATTAAAAAAAAAAAACACGTTCATTTTAAAAAGAGCTTTTAAGAGAGTGTGTGTGTGCTCTTGTGTGCACAAGTGTGTATGTATTTTAAAGACTAAGTTGAGGTTAAAGGACATGAGAGGCTGTTGCTTTTTTTGTTTCATTATAAGGATTTCTCCCCTTTTCTATAAGACTAAAAATAAAATTTTAAAATCATAATGCTTATTGTTCATAATGAAACTGGGCTGTGGCCCAGTTGGCGCAAGGAGGTGCAGGAGGGCAGGCCCTCACTTGGGCAGCTGGAGGAGCACGGACCGCCCTGCAGAGAGGTAGGTGATGTTCCAAGAACATGAGAGCTGGTACGTGATGTCCTCTGTGGTTTCCAGCTTGCACAGCTCCATCAGGACATCACCCACAGTGGCCAGGGAGTTGGCGATCTGCTCACCTGCCTTGGAGTGGCTCTCAGCAGCTATGATGGCTGCCTTCTTCTGCGACTTAGCATTTTCCACCACAAATCTGGCCCTCTCTGCTTCCTTCTGGGCCACCTATTTGGCTTCCACTGCTTCTGTGAACTCCTTCCTGAAGGTCAGATGAAGGGCACATCATCCAGGATGAGCCCAAAGGTTGCTGCTCGCTCTGTCAGGTCATTGCTTGCCTCTCTGGAGACCAGCTCTCTCTGGGTGATTAGTTCTCCAACATCAAAGCGAGCCACCACTGACTTGAGAATCTCTGTAGTGATGGGCAACAGCACACATTCATAGTAGTCCTCTCCGATGCTGGTGAAGATGCAGGGAAGCTGGCTAGCAACAGACCAGAAAAGGAAGCACAGTGTGATGTTAACATTCTGTAAATCTTTGCTACCAGGGGTGACTGGAACATTACGTGGTTAAGAGCAGCAGTCAAAGATAATTGGTTTCTGTACCCAAGGGATTAGAAAGTGAGTTGCTTCCCCTACCACAATGTCCTACACTCACAGAACTGGTCAAATATGACATGGGCCGGCCCGTGGCTCACTCGGGAGAGTGTGGTGCTGGTAACACCAAGGCCCCGGGTTCGGATCCCATATAGGGATGGCCGGTTGGCTCACTGGCTGAGCGTGGTGCTGACAACACCAAGTCAAGGGTTAAGATCCCCTTACCGGTCATCTTTTATAAAAACAAACAAACAAAAAAATATGACAGCTCTGTGCTCAGCATCCACATTATATAAGGCAGAGTTCACTTAGTCTCTTGCAATGGCTAAGGCCAGGACAAGCTTTCTGATGTACTCAAGCACTTTGGCAGCCATGTTTCTTTGTGCTGGACCTACTCATACCTGCTTCCACTCTTTTTTGATTAGCTTAGAGATTGCTAATTCTAATAACGAAGCCTACTGGGAACTAAAATTAGGGGAACTATATTATAACTATTATGGGAACTATTACTGGGAACTATAATTATTCTTATAAAGTTGGCAGGTCATGTTAATAGAAAATCTGAAGAGAAGTAGTATCGACAAGTAAAGATAATGTTTATTTATTCTCTCATCAGCTTTCTTCTTAACTGAAAGATATTAGTGAGAATGATATCTTGAGTTATACAATGTTCCTTTTAGGGTGATCACATTTCCAGTCACTTTTACATCCAATATAATATTTGACTCCAAAATACAATATTTTTTCTTTAATAATTATTATTCATGGTCCACTTCTTTCCAAAAGGGAATTGTAGTGGACACAGGGCAATTTTTAATGTATAACAATGAGGATCGATCGAATAAGTTTTGTTATAACTGTGCATTAGAATAGCAGTATTCAGCCTTTAAGCATTATGCTATAGAGAGAAACATTTAATGATTTAAAGACATGGAAAAATATTTCACACATGTATATGTGATGTACAATATGTAAAAAAAACTAGAAGAATATGCAATAAAATGTTAACTAGGTTAACTGTGGTTATCATCTTTTGGTGGTGAAATTATGATTGTCTTTTATTTGTATTTGTGTGTGTGCTTTGTCTATTTTCTGATTCTTCTCAATTTGTATATCCAGGAAGCAATTTTTATATCAAAACAACTGTCATTTACTCAGGCACAGAATATAAGAGAGAGCTGATTTACGGACATTTTGTGTTAGAAAAATAATTATATATACAACATTAGCTGTGATTTAGTTGCCAACATAGATTTGCAGTCTTAGGCTGCCTTCATAGAAACAAATATGCAGATCAAAGAAGGAAGTAAGAAGTCCACTGGAATTTGTGCAAATCCTGCCTTTTACCTCTTTTTCTTTCTTTCCTACGTGTAAGCTGTGGTTTCTTATCCCAAGAGTCCACCAGTAGAATTCAGACTTTCTCATTCCTTTTGTATAGGTTTCTTTTCATCTTCTCCTTTGTTAACTTGAGTATCAGGTGAGGTCCTTGCATCTTTTCCCTACTATCCCTCTTTTTTTAAAGTAACTTTTGCTTAAAGAAGGCTACATTTTCTTGGTGGGGCAGGTGTGGGGAGGGGTCTGGGAAAGGAAGGACTCTAAGAATGGTAGAGGGGTTAGCATAAGAATTCAAGCAGTGTGATCTGATAGATATTGACTGTTCAGAAGTTACTAGTCACTGAATTCTGTATAGTTTATGGTATTTTAATAGAGTAATTGTAATTCATAAATAATTTTATGGTACCTGAAATTTTAACAGCACCTGAATAGATACCTTAAGTGGCTTACTTGGAACTGTGTTCTAAGCTAACATTAACATGTGAATTATCTGAAGATGACTGGGAGCCTCAGATTGTCACTGAGGATAACTAGGAGCTATCACAGTGGTTTAGCCAACTCATGTCTACTGCCTCCTAAGCATAAAGTTTGTATGGAGAATTGTGTGTCATCCACTCGGGCATGTGCAGGCCAAGATAATGGCCATAGCCTGTCTCTTGACAGATGTGCTCAAGTACATGGAAAGCAGAGCAATGCAGATAGCACTTCAAAGGTGTCTCTAACTCAGATGGAAGAAAGAGAACTGACAGCAGCCGATGAAACTACGTGTCTCCACTCTTCCCACTTTGGGGAACCTGGCTCTAGACAGGTGTTGGGTTTGGCATAATCCTTCATAGTGAAATAATGTCAGTTAGTGAAACACTTAGAGATTTGATTTTTGACGTATAAGAACATCGTTGATGCAGGCAGAGCCAGGGAAAAATACACAGCATCATGGTAGCATATCATAATAATGAGGTGAGTAATGCAGTAGAATGAGTAAGATGGTCACACTGTGTTCAAATCATGGGATTGAGCAGTCTTTGACCCAGAGTTAAACATAATGTTAAACAGATGTCTCCTCAGGACTCAGCAAAGGCCTCTGTTAGAAAAAAAGATATTAACAGTGGTCTAGATAACAGTTCTGACAGCTGTCTTTGCATATTCAGGTATGATTTGCCTAGAAACAAAGGTTGCCAGCCTTTGTGGTGTAGATGTTCAGGTGATAGTTATGCATAAGCTACAGAATAACTACAAAATAACCATATTCACTGCCACAACCTAGGATGGCAGTTAAGGCAGGCTTTGTAAAGCACCCTTCCACTGTGCCCACTCTCACCTCTGCTGCTAGCCATGGAGTTGGCACAGTGGCAAACTTATTCTAAGGCGGCAATAGCCCATTCGCCATTTGTCAAGATGGTATGAGACCTCAGAAGTGTTATTGTCCATTTGTATTATTTATTAGTAAAGGAACTCAATAGCCAGGTGAAAAAGAGGGAGCGAATATGCTTTCTTATGTACTTCAACTTTGTGTTTTCCAAGTTCTGCCTTTATTTCTTTAGTTTTCTGCTCCCTGCTTAAATAATAATCTGCAGATGACATTTTGGTTATTATATTTGGTTTGGATTTTCACACATTAGGAATGAAATTATGCACAAGAACACATACAGAGGAAATGAACTATCTGGAAAACAAATAACAAGTCTTTCAAGAGAAGACAGCACATGACAGGTCTGACTTAAGATACTACGACAGATAATATCAGTGGTTTCACAGTCCTGGTTTCTCATTAGTATTACTTGGGGAGCTTTTAAAAATGCATATGTCTGGGCCCTTGCCCAAGAGTTTCTGTTTTAATGGGTTTAATAGGCACGTGTGTGCATGTGTGTACGTGTGCATTTTTGCCCCTGCATAATCTCCCTAAACCATTCTGCACATAGCCAAGAATGAAAACTGGTAGATTATATATTTTCTGTTTACCTCTAAGAAGCAGAACTCGTATCATTGGGGTAAAGGTAGTGGATAGAAAGTTTCAGCTCATTCTAATGAAGAATTTTTAGTAATTAGAACTTTCTCCTCCTAGAAATATTCAAGTATACACTGGTTAACCATTTGTGAAGGACACTGTGAAGATGACTGTTTTGGATAAAACACAAGACTTGGTTGGCCCTTAATTTTATTGAAAAAGAAAAAAGTGCTGCTGTGCACCTACAGATTTGGCGTGGAGTGTGCTAAACTCAGTTTGGGGCATACTGAGTTTGAGCTGTCTGTGGGACATGTAGTTGAAGATGTTAATTGACTGAATGGCCCTGGAGCTCAAGAGAGACCTGACTAGGAAAACGTCAATGAAAAGGTGGTAGTGGAAATCACCACTTCTGTATTGTTTTTTGTTCATTTCACCTTTCTAATAAGCTTACCATGTATTAATAGTGATGAACAGAACAGATATAGTCCCTGCCCTTATAGGCAAAGAAACTTAAAACTGAAGAATCTTTACCTAATTATCTGGCATCTTCTTGAACTGTCATCTATATCAGCTAGATTGCTGCAGCAGAGCCCAGGGTTGCAACTGCATCGTCCATTTCTCAGAAAAGTCCTTTATAATACATCTAAAATGAGGGGGGCATATGCAGACATCAAGGTTAATGAAAAAGAGAATTCTGGTGGTGATTTCTCAGCCTAGAAAGTAAAATAAAATGGATTTCTAATATATCTTTTACTTGTATTTTGCTTTTTTCTCTTTCTGCCTTTCCCTTCATCTCTTTAATTATTCTTGCATTTGTAGCATTAGTATTATTAGTTCCTGAGTAGAGATATTTTTTGATAAACAATTATTCCCTAGTACCTGATTTTTAAATTTGGTCATGTACTTTGAAAGATGTATTGAAAATACGATATTAACATAACTTTCACAACTACAGATATCGAGAGGCAATTCAGAAATGGGATGAAGCACTGCACTTAACCCCAAATGATGCTACCCTGTATGAGATGAAATCACAGGTAATAATTATCAAGAATTTTACTCTATTATGAAGTTGCTCTATGTTTGGTGACCAATGATGAACCAAACTAGCATTTCCTCCCATTTTCTTTTTCAAATACAATTTATTGGGGAAAAAAATATTTTACTCTTATTACTTATGGCTCTGCCTTATACATAAAATTAGAAATCCATTTGCCTTCACTATGAATTTGACTGTTATTTCCACCTAACTGGCAAGATATGAGCAGATGGATATCTTTAAAAGTCACTGGTGATCTCTTACATAAATAAAAAGTGTTTGCTTTCTTTGTAAATTAAGCGTAGTAGACTTAGCAATTGCTCAGTTTTCTTCAAAATGAGGATGAATTGGGTTCTGGATGAGATTTCTCTAAAAATGGCCTAGTCCTTAGCAAAAGGTCACAATTATTAATAGTTTAAAAATAACATTTGTACTTCAAATATACATTTCTAATATTTTGTGGGAAAGTCCATAAAGAAAACCTCAGAGCACTTGAATTAGGTTATCCAAGAGACTTTAAAAGTCTCAAAGAGAGCATTCAACATATTTTCGGCAGGGAATTGTTGTTGCAATTCAGTCTTGATCTGCACACCTAAGTATTTTTCAGATGATGATCTCAAGATACATGGGACATACCCCTTACCAGCTTTGATTTTAGTTTATCCAAGTAAAACTCATAAATTATGTCCACTGAATCAAGTGTTATAAGGACCTTCATTTGGATGTCTTTAATTTTCAGTATTAAGTAAGTATTATTAATGGCAGGATTTGTAGAGAACTTATATGAAGAATTGTTTAATTTAGAACCTAATCGTGAAATTTGTGTCACAAATCTTCTAAAATGTTAATGGTCCCAAAGATTATAGATAAAATCCAGCCCTTCCCATAGACTGAAGTGGAGGGTTCTAGAATTCTGTGATTTTTCAGGATTGTACAGTTTGAAGTTGAAAGGCCCAGATGTGAGGAGGTATATGGAATGTTTAAATGATTTTTATAGCAGGAAGATGTTTACTAGGGACAGGATGGCTGGTTGAACAAATTAATTTATGTGGTCCTACAGCAAGACCTAGGGTTCCCTAAAAGCCACATTGTAAATAGAATAAATATAAGTGGAATTGGGGGTTCAAACAGCTCTGAGACACCATGGCTGGAATATGACTACTTAGTTTTGACCAGATGGATATAGTTTTCAGTAACTGGAAAGGGAATAGTTTATATTTTCATACTTATATTTGTGAAAAGAGGAATAAAATTCCTGACCCTGAATGGCAGAGAAGGGGGTACAAACCACTGAAATGCTATGTTTACTGGACTAAAACTATATTTTAAAAAATGAAAAGGTTGTTTATGTATGGTTTATCCATCAGTAGTTTGCTAATTTATGAATATTACTGACAGGTTTTTTTTTTTCTTCTTTTTGGCTTGTAGGTCTTAATGTCTCTTCATGAAATGTTCCCAGCAGTACATGCTGCAGAAATGGCTGTCCAGCGAAATCCACATTCATGGGAGTCTTGGCAAACTTTGGGACGTGCTCAACTTGGATTAGGAGAGATAATCCTCGTAAGGAAGTCATATTATTATAATGTTGAAATTTTAAGTTTGTTTTGACATGTTTTTGATCAACCAAACAAAAAGTGAATAGCCATTTATTAAATCTATCCAAAAAATAAATAGGAAATTACTTCTTAAAGGTATTAATTCATAAACAGAGAGCAGAGTTATTACCAAACATCTTTTTTGATTATAAATACCAATTTTATCAGAATCAGAATATTTTTCAGTTATTGGGCATGATGTAAATTAAAAAAAAAATTAATGTGTAACATTGGCATTTGCTAAACCCAATTTAAATAGACAATAAGCGACTTTTAGCTCAGTTCTTTGGATCATTAAATTTACCACATTATTAAGTATTAGCATTGCTGTGGAGACAAATCCTCTTTGGGAAGGAAGAAAGTAGAATATGGTAGACTAATGGTGATAAATATTTAGACTGAAAAGTTGCTAGGCTTAGTGAGAGGAAAATGAGGAAGAGTAGAAACTTATGAAAATGAAATATTCATTATGTAAATTTTATTATAAATTGGTACTTAATGCATTTCTCGACTTATCTGGTCTATCCCCTTGTTGGTAGTAAAGGCTAAATAGGTAAGAATTAGGTGTGAGAATTATCCTGTTTTTGTTTTGGCACAGCTGTATATATATATATATATATATATATATACTCGACAGCTAGCAAAATTTACCTTCCTAAAAAGTGTTTGCAAATCTAATACAGTAGCGCTAAGTTTTCTCTTTGTCATTATGTTTAATGACAATGTTAAATCTTTAATCCATTTTGAGTTGACTTTTGTGTATGGTAAGATGAGGATCCAATTTATTTCTTTTGCACATAGATATCTGGTTTTCCCAACACCATGTGTTGAGGAGATTATGCTTTCCCCATTGTGTTTTCTTGACAGCCTTGTCAAACATCAGTTGACAGTGTATGTGTGGATTTATTTCTAGGCTATCTTATTTTGTTCCATTTATCTACATGTCTTTTTTGTGCCAGTACCTTACTGTTTTGTTTACTGTAACTTTGAAATCAATATATTTTGAAGTCAGGTAGTGTGATGCCTCTAGCTTTGTTGTTCTTTCTCAGAATTGATTTTTCCCACTTACTCTGTGCTTAGCTGGAAGGGAGGGGTTATAGCAACTTCCAGCCCAAACATCAGTCTGTTCTAACTAGCCTTAGCACCTAGATTTTGCCAAGTACCATCATCACTTTGGACAGGCAGGACAGAAGCCAGTCCTTCTGGTAGCTCCCATAAAAGTTCGGGCATTGGACACTGTGGACCAACTTTTCCTCTCCTTGGGGAGAAGCTGGGAATTTCTTTTTCTCTCTCTCTTTTTTTTTTTTAAATTCTTCCATTATTCTTTTTTAACAAAGGGCCCCAGTGATAGAGGACCAGGGGAAGGGGGAGGATAGGAAGTAAGGCCTCTTCTCACTCACCCCTCTCTTCCTTATATTTTTATAATCTATTTACAAGCCCTGGGGGGTGGGGGCAAGGGGAACTCCCTCAGCAGAGTGGGAGCAACCCAGACTCCTTGTCCCCTAGGGACCCAGGTTCCTTTGCCCATAAAGAAGGCCTTTCTCAAGAAGGTGACCCTGTCTGCTCCCTCCCAGGGCTTTGTCATCCAGTGCAGGGCATCTGGTGGGGAGGCCTGCTGGTAGAGGTTGATGTGCTGGGTGTGGAGGTGGAAGATGGGGCCTTGAGATGGGAATTGAGGCCAGAGAAAGACCTTCCAGCTGGGGGAGTATGTGATGACCAAAGTCCCCCAAGGAATTTTTTTTTTCTTTTTCTTTTTTTTCCCTTCTCTCTTCCCAAGTAAATATCTTCCATCTGGAGAGTAAGTATACTCAGAAAAATTCCCAGTAGATTTAGATGAGCCGTTCTCAACTGGAGGCAGTTCTGTCCCCCAGGGGACATTTTTCATTGTTTGGAGACATTTTTGTTTGTCACATCTGGGGGAAGGAGCTGTATTGAATCTAGTGGCTATAGGTTAGGGATGTTGCTGAATATCTTACAATACACAGGACAGCCCCCTCAAAATAAAGAATTATCTAGCCCAAAATGTCAATAGTGCTTAGGTTGACCTTGGTCCAGACTGAAGTGGAGTTCGTGTAACTAAGCAGTGAATAAGAGCGTGGATTCTGGAGCCAGACTGCCTGAGCTTACATCCCAGCTTTGCTACTTTCTAGCTGATACCTTTGGTGACTAATCTCTCTGTGCTTCTGTAAAATAGGACCGAAAACAATAGCCATAACTACTTCATAGGATTATTAGGAAGACAGATGAGTTGATATATGTAAGTCTTTAGAATAGTGCCTGGAATGTAGTAAACACTCAGTAAATATTAGCATTGTTAAGATCTGAACTCTTGTACCTTCCTGATTGTGGGTTAGCCCAGGAAATCCCCAGGTTTCTATCTTTGCTGGTCTGTAGAAGCTGAACAATATATTTGCTTTGTCTTAAACCCTTATATCAGTACTTCTGTTTTAGTGGCTTTTAGTCCATCAGCATTTTGTCAGTCACTTTCTTTCACACTTCTGTAATTTTTTTTTTCACCATAATCATTATCCAGTGGTTAGGACAAAACCCTACCTTTTATCCTTTGTGTTCTAATACATTAAAATAATACATTAGAATACATATACACACACACACACACACACATATTGTATTCAACACAAATTTTAAAAAACAAAACGAATGAAAAACTCTGACCTTTTTTTTCCTTAGGCAATTCGAAGTTTTCAGGTAGCCCTTCACATCTATCCAATGAACCCTGAAATATGGAAAGAAGACCTTTCTTGGGCAAGAACGCTCCAGGAGCAGCAAAAGGTAGCACAGAGGATTAAAAAAAATGAAACACCAGCTGAAGTAACACATTTTTCACCAAAGTCAATTCCTGACTATGACTTTGAAAGTGATGAGATTGTTGCTGTTTGTGCGGCTATTGCTGAAAAACAGAAGACAGTGTCAGCAAATAAAACAATGGTTATTGTGTCGGCTTCTGGAACTGTAGAGACTGTAACAGAGAAGGAAGATGGTGCTACACCACCAGATGGCTCTGTTTTTATCAAAGCCCGATGAAGCAGTATTCATAGAGGAATTATTTGAATCTATCCTTTTGATTGCCATTAAAGTTTAGACATAGGGGCATTTACTCTGGAGATAGAGGGCAAAACTGTTTATAAAATAAGTTTTTCAGGGGAGGCATATGAAAGCTAAATAGAATTATTGTATAGTGTTTGGATTATACTTTGATAAGTTATGATTTATACTACTTAAGATTAGTATTCTGAATAAAATGGCTTTTTTTGATTAATAAACTTAATCTGAATATATAAATGAATACATTTTGAAGACACAACTTGAAAAATGTATTCTTGAGTAGTAAATACAGGAATGGCCAGTGGCATTAAAGTATTGATTAGTTGACTTCTGTTTTATGATAAAGGATGTGTGTGATTTCTTTTCCTCCTAGAAATATACTGCTGTTACTATTCACTCTTACATTTATTTTTTGCTTCATAAGAGTAAGTCTGTCACAAAGCTTGAGTATTTTTCACATTCATTTAGATTCAAACTTGTCAGTTGGTTATGTGTGGAACCTTTGAAAGTTTGGCTGAAAATGTATGCAAATGTGTACATTCTGAACATTTTCTGAAGTTTCTCTTAATTCTGATTTGTGCTTCTGTTTGTTATAGCAATTGTACTTGTCTCCTTCAGTATTTGTTAGATGTGTGAAGTACTGATACAAGTTAGAGTGATGGTTTTATTTTTTAATTGTTACAGTACTGAGAGTAGTCCTTACCACAAGTGAGTCATTTTTAAAATGTGCTTTTTTAAAATGAATGACTTTTACAATTTCATCATGACAAATTGTACTGCTTCATTATCCCACTCAAAATCAATGTTTTCTTTATTTTTAAAAGCTTTAAAAATCCTAAAAACAACTTAATTCTTTGCTTGTAACTTTCCAGCTGATGATTTGGAATTACTTTCTCATATAACTTTTTTGGAACTTCTCAGCAAAATGAAAAATAATTACAATTTTAACTAGCTAAATTATATCTTTCTATTAGGGATGTTATTATCAGAGTGCCAACGAGTAAGTAACTTAAGCATAAAAAAACAAAAACAAAAACTAGAAAGTGATTTATAGTACAATACCACGAGTATGAGGAGAATATATTAAAGAAATATTTTATTGAAAGGCCATAATTACATTCACAAATTAATACTATCATTGCAAATGCGAATTATTATTTTTATACTATATATTGTAGTACAATTATATAGAACTGTTGGGTACTGTTACTTCTGATACTCAGGAAGATATTTTTGGTGTAAAATTAATTTTTTTGTTACAATGAAGGTAGGCTACTTTAGGTTAAGGGATCCTAACACTGCTGGAGCATGTAGGTAATTGTGTACATTTTTATGAGGATGATTTTTAAAAATTTGTTTTAGTGGAATGCATATGTCTTTTTTTTCCAGAGTTGGAGAAATCAGCACTTGCCTTGAAAAGTATTGTATTTTCCCCCTAAGTTATATCATCAGAAATTTAGCTCTGATTAGGTCAGTTTTAAAGTTATCTAAAAAAAAACAAACATGTAAATTATTATTATTTTTTTTAATGAGGTATATTCTTAAATGGTAGATAGGTATCTAGAGAAGTGAGTACTCAACATTTGGTACAGTGTTTTGAGTAATGGGTGTTTGTTTATTGTGTAATTTGCGAATAGTTTTTTCTTCCATTTTGAAGATTTTCCTATTTTGTATTGTTAGCATTTGAAAAATAAGATTGAATTACTTAATTTTTTTTCTTATGTGAAAATAATATATATAAAGCACCTTGCATGGTGCCTCACACATGCAGTGTTCAGTAAATGCTGGCTATATCTGTGAAGAATTTGAATTAGTTTGGAAATATTTAACCTCCATTTCTTCTGACTTAGAACTTCTTTGTAATACTTTCCTTATCTGAAAGTGAGAAGTAACTGCTTCCAATATTATAGGATGGATGGATGGATATCAGTTGGGGATTATTCTTGGCATGACATCTATGCCTCCTCCCCAGGACAGAGTGCATGTAGCCACTAGACTGTTAAAAAACCTAATGTTTTCTCTGTGTTGATGTTGGTAGGCCAGGTTAGGCTCTTCCTTACTCAGATATAAGACATAAAATAGTTTAGACATAAGATGAAGGAGAAAAAGTAGTGAGTTATGGAGAAGGGAGGCACTTCATTTCTTCAAGCCCCAAAAGATGCTTATTTTAGCTAACACTATTCTATGTATAAAGAAAAAAATGCATCCATTACTTTACAAGGATGTGAACACTGATATACAAATATTTCCCAAGTTTGTTAATTGTAACAACAAACCTTTATGAATCTGAAGAAAAATAATTGATGTTCATGATAATGACATAATTATAGATGTTTAATATACTTTCTGAAATAACACTGTTTATTGTTCAAATTATGCTTAATATAATTAAATTATTCTTGTTTGAAAATTGTATGACATAGACACTCATTAATCAGAACAGTACACATTTAGACCATGCCTGATGACCTGAGAATCATATATTATTCTCTAGAAAATAGGTTCTCCTCTTAGTTTATCTTAAATTTGCTAACAAATGCTACATAAACATTGAGAAGTCATGCAAGTTATGGATCACAGAATCAATATCTACTGCAACTTGGCCTGTGTACATAATTTGTGGTCGTGATTTAAGTATGAAAATCTTTTAAAATGATGTTTGATGGCAAAACTATAATGAAGACTTGAAATAAAAAAAAAAACTTTCAGAAAGCTAGAGTTTCCATGATGATAACTGAACAGTATATCTTTTTTAGTTTGAAAATTATGCTTTACTGTGTTAGTCAGTTTCTGTTGCTTATAACAAAATACTTGGAACCGGGTAATATATAAGAAAACAAAATTTACTGCTTACGGTTTTGGAGGCTGGGTAGTCCCAAATCCCAGAAACACATCTGGTGAGGGTCTTCTTTGGTGGTGGCTTTACAGCAATGCAGGAGTCTCACATGGCAGAAAATGGCATCTGGTGAGGGTCTTCTTTGGTGGTGGCTTTACAGCAATGCAGGAGTCTCACATGGCAGAAAATGGCAGAGCAGAGAGAGAGAACTCCTCATGTGCCCTCCTTTTAAAGCCCTCAGAACCACGCCCATGACCACCGTTAAACCATCAACCTAATCACCTCTTCAAGGCCCCACCTTTCAATTAATATAATAGGATTTCCCACCCTCAGCAGTTACAGTGGGGATTAAATTTTGGGGGTCAGTCAATCCAAGACAATTACATAATGATTCAAAGGTTGTTTCGTTGCCTTTACTAGCAGTAAGAAAATTACCAATCATTTCTTTTAATTTCCTTGAGTCAGAAGCCCTTCTAAATTGACTCTGGACCAGCCATTCTGAGCTGTGATTTCATGATACGTGTATCTAAATGAGTGGTGAGTTGACACAAGAATCATAGTTCCATAATAATTACCTTCAAATCAATTGGTATATTAAATATGCTTTTTCTGAGAGGGTATTATTGAACTGACAATGTCCTTCGTAATTGGTGGCATTTTGGGATTGAGAAAGTAAAATGTTGTGTTTTCTTAACCAATATTAAAATATGGAAATTTGTAAATTATTTGCCCCCTTACTAAAGTAAATTAAAATGAAGTAAAGCAAGTTATCCATAAAGTCATGTACCTTAGTCACTTGCAACTAAATATGGCCACTTTGAATGGAAAAGAAAGGGTGGCTCTTTAGCTAGAGTATGATGAATCCTGCCTTAATGTATGTGAACTTCACCTGCTGTATGTGTGTTGGGAAAATATAGGAAAATGGTCAGGGCCCCTCAGATATTCAGAATCTTGCCGAGCATTTGCTGTGAATAGGTTGTGTGTAGGTGGAGTTAGTGGCCTGCGTTGCACCACAACCTTGGCTGGTGTTCTGCCTCCCCCACAAGCAGCCACGCTTTCCAACCTGTGGCTTCCAAGGACCTGTTTGCTGGTTACCTAGCTCATAGACCTGCGTGTAAAGGGTCTGGTGACCCAGCCTGGCATGTGAGGGGTCTGGGGACCCAGCCTGGCGTTTTTAGGGTTTGTGACCTAGTCTGTGAACGGGCTTGAAGGGTCTGTGAGCTCCAGACCGAGCCCTAGCTCGACAATTGGCCCAGTTGGTAAGGGTTACAGGCAAGTAAAAGAGCCCGAGAACTGGTGTGGTTGAGTAACTTTACAATTGGCATCATGAACAGGATTAAAAGAGCTCCACAATTGGCCCAGGTGACAGGATTCCGACATTAGCAGAGCACCACAATTGGCATAGTCTGCGGCAGGATTCTGAGCAGTTACAGGAGCCAAAAAGCCCTTGGAAGAAGGAGGAGATGTGGCTACTTGTGAATATGCTGTGCCCCTATGGCCACTTTTCTGTTGACTGGGATCTGGTTGCTTCACACCGTACTGCAAGGCAGCATAGACCAGATACTATGGCAGAAAACCCTTTGGGAGGGGGAGGAAATGTGGCTATCCTTGAGCATGTGGTGCCCGGTGGCCACTTTTCTGCTGACCAGAGCCTGGCTGCTGCTCGCTATGCTGCAAACTGATCGAAATTTGCAGCAGAAAGCAGAGTCATTGGAAGCAAGGATGATTATCCTGGAGGGATAACATGCAGTGACTGGCCATCCTTGCTTCTCACACCTGGGAAGACAACCAACCCAGTGGTGAGCTGGGGGAAACCTGCGTCTCCAGGCATGACCTGTTGTGCACGAGAAATTGAGACAGTAAAGCAGCAGAAAAAGGGAGAGCCCCTAGCAGCTGCAACTATGAGATCTAGGGGTGGATGGTGTAATGTGCTTTCGAGACTATGTAGTAAACACATGTTGCATTTGTCTGAAGGCAAATGGCTTGAAGGGTGCCACTTAAACCTGATGGCCAGCCGGGTGGCGTAAAACCCGAGAAAAGAGTGCCACATGCAGATGGGCAGATGACCCGAGGATGGGTGCCCCTGCAGAATTTCAAGTATGTTTTCACCTGGTGAAAAGGTGGAAAAGTTAGTCTCTGTTACTACATGCCTGTCTCGGTGGCAGCAGTTACAGGAGAGCCGCAGATATGCACAGTCAGGGCAGCCATTCCTTGATGGACCGGGTGAATGCAGCTGTTTAACTGTGTGGGTGAGTGCTGCTGAACTGCCTGAGACTGAGTGAATAGCTAGTGTAAGCCAAGCTGACTGAAGTAATTCAAAAGCCAGAATTTAAAAGGAAAGCAGAGTGTAAAGATTGCAGCCTGGCCATGTGATAGGGAAACGGAGAGCCATAGGAAAACTCAAGGGTGAAGCAGATAAACTGTTTGCTAAAGACATTATCTTGACAGTGAGGCAGCCAGATGCTAATAACCAGGACAATGGGGAAAATGCCCTAAAGGCATTTGAGCAGTCTGGATGGGTGTCCCACCCTTCACAGGCCCTGAGGGCATTTGAGAAGTTTGGGAGAGTGCCCCTCAGCTCCCATCCTAGGAGGACTGAGTCATCCCAGAGGACAGACCTGGGGCACTGCTGCCCTCAGCAAACTGCTCCCTGCATCCCAGCCACTTTGGCTGGAGCAGTTCTGCCTCAGCACCTCCAAAGATCAAAAGCCAAAAACCTTGGTGGCATTCACGTTGTGTTAAATTTGCAGGCCAGCAGTATGTGAGAGCAGTGGAGGCGTAGCAGCCTCCACCCAGATTTTGCAAGATGTTTGAAAGGGGGAGGGGGGCGCTCAGGCAGAAACCTGCTGCAGGGGTGTTGCTGCTGTGGAGGTCATCTACGGAGCAATATGGAGCAGAAAAGTGGGGTCAGAGCCCCCCCAGAGAACCCCCACTGAGGAAATGTCTAGTGGAGCCAGGATGGCGGAACTGCCACCAGAAGCCCCGAACCATGGGACTGCTGGCAGTGTGCAGCGCCAGCCTGGAAAAGCCACAGGCACCAGGCATATCAATGGGCTGCACTTGGCAGAGTTGTAGGAGCGAGGTTGCCCAACGCTTTAGGGGTCTAGGTGCCCCAGTGTGCTTAACATTTGCCCTGTTTGGGTTTCAGATTTGTTTGGGGACTGTTTTTCCTCTCTATTCCTCCCTTCTAGAATGGGAATGTGTACCCAATATCTGTCCCACTGTATCTTGGAAGTAGATAAACTTGTTTTTGACTCTTTACAGGTTCACAGCTGGAAGGAGTTTTGCTTTTGGTCTCAGATGAGACTTTGGACTTTGGACTTATAAGTTGGTGCTAGAACAAGCTAAAGACTTTTGGAGCTGGGATGGAATGTGTAATATGTGAATGTAAGGGTCATTTATCCTCGCTAAGGTAACGTCATGGAAGATTCTGAATGCATAGATTGTGCGGTGAGGGACCCTGAAAGGGTGAATTGTTGGGAAAATATAGGAAAATGGTCAGGGCCCTTAAGATGTTCAGAATCTTGCCAAGCATTTGCTGTGAATAGGTTGTGTGTGGGTGGAGTTAGTGGCCTGGGGGCGCCACCTCCTTGGCTGGTGTCCTACTGCTTCCGCAGCCGCCGCAAGCGGCCATGCTTTCCAACCTGCGGCTTCCAAGGACCTGTTTGCTGGTTACCTAGCTCTTAGACCTGCGTGTAAAGGGTTTGGTGACCCAGTCTGGCATGTGAGGGGTCTGGGGACCCAGCCTGGAGTGTGAAGTGTTTGTGACCCAGTCTGTGAATGGGCTTGAGGGGTCTGTGAGCTCCAGACCCAGCCCTAGCTCGACAATTGGCCCAGTTGGTGAGGGTTACAGGCAAGTAAAAAAGCTCGACAATTGGTGACGTTGGCAGGATTCCAACAGAGTCCTAGCACCACAATGTGGCCAAGTGGCAGAAAGGTTGAGACGTGCTGATCTGTACATTAGGGAAGGCAATGAGGTGGGGATGGCTTCCTCTCATAGTTTTTCTCAGAACATCAACCAAGCAAGGAATGCTGATCTCTCTCTCCATCTCCACAGGAAAGGAGGGAGTTGAAGATACAGAATTGAACATGCTAGCTCCTTCTCCCCTGTTGGATTTGTCATGCCTGCAGAGAGCCTGTGTGTGCTCTCTTCCCAGCTACATTGTGAGCCTTGCGTGAAGGCTTTCTGCCTCTTCAAGGGGAGCCCTGTGCTTGTGAAGAACTGTCCATGCCTCACCGAGCAGTTCTGTCTAATTCTGGGTTCATGAAAAGGACATTGTTGGCACAAACCTAAATTCCATCCTCTAACCTAAACTTTTTCAGCAATAAATCTGTTATATTGAATCCTCATTTGTCTGACTGTGTCTCTCAAGTGGTTCGGAAGTTAGGAGGGAACAAGGGATATTATTTTATGACTCCCTCAAACCTCAACAAAAATTAGTGCAGAGTATATTTGAAAGTAAGCATGTGATATATTAAAAACTAAATGTGGGAATTTTTTCTAATTTTAGATTTTTTTAAATCATGGAAATTCTGTTGAAAATAATGTTAATTACAGGCAATATGTAAAAGTTTTTTCAGGATATTTAAAAGGTCTGCTAACATGGAATTGTGATAGGCCTTAATATTGACTCTAAATTTAATTGATGTGAAATGAATTATAATGTCCTCTGTCCACCTCTATCAACTTTCTTAAATGAGTATAAATTAGATATAATAAAATGCAAGCTTTGTAAGTTTACAGTTTGAAGGGTTTTGACAAATGTGAACACCCACTACACCACCGTCATCAAGATGTAGTACTAATACATGTTCACCCAAAAAGTTCTCTAAAGCTCTTTTTGCAGTCAATTCTCTTCCATCCACCCTAGCATCCAGTCCTATTCAACTACTTACCTGCTTTCTGTGACTGTAAATTAGACATGAGTTTTCTAAAATTTCAAATAAATAAATCATACAATATGTACTCTTTGTATCTGACATTTCCTTGCTCAGTAATGCTTTTGAAATCCATCCATGTTGAGGTTCATCCAGGTTATTGTGTTTATCAGTAAACACGTTCCTTTTTTTGCTGAGTAGTATTCTATTGTGTGAATATACTGCAATTTGTTTAGCTATTTGCCTATTGATGGACATCTAGGTTGTTTCAAGTTTGGTTCTATTATGAATAAAGCTGCTGTGTACATATGCCACAGTTCTGTTTTCATTTCTCTTGGGTAAATACCTAAGTGTGAAATTGTTGAGTCTTATGATAAGTATATGTGTAACTTTAGAGGAAACTGCCAAGCTGTTTTCCAAAGTACCATTTTGTGTTCTTACCATCAATGTATTAAAGAGGTTTCATTTGCTCCACATCTTTGTCAATGCTTGGTATTGTCAGTCTTTTTAATTTTAGCCACTTCAGTGGATGTGTGGTGGTATCTCATTGTGGTTTTTATTTTATTATTTTTTTAAATTTTAACTTCTCAATATACATCGTAGTTGATTTTTGTGACCCTTTACCCATTCCTCTTTCACCCCTCCCTTTTTCCCCTCTGATGGAATTTGGATGTGTTGTCCCCTCCAAAACTCATGTGGAAATTTGATCTCCAGTGTGGCAGTGTTGGAAACTGATTGAGTCATGGGGGCAGATCCCTCATAAATAGATTAATGCTCTCCCTGGGGGAAGGGGGATTAATGAGTGAGTTCTTGCTCTGTTAGTTCTCGCGAGAGCTGATTGCTTAAAAAAGACCCTGGCACCTTCTCTCTCTCTCTTGCTTCCTCTCTCTTGCTTTCTGTCGCCATGTGATCTGCTTGTACCCGCCAGCTGCATCGTAAGCCAAGTAAACAAAATTACCCAGTTTCGGGTATTCTGTTATAGCAACACAAAACGGACTAAAACACCCTCCGTCCCGCATCATATCTGATCACTTGTCTTAACAAGTTCAAGGAATTGTTGTGATTGTTATGTCTTCTCCCCACCCCCTTTATTTGTTTGTGTTTATTTATTTATTTATTTATTTATAGCTCCCACAAATAAGTGACAAAGTGGTATTTCTCTTTCTGTGCCTGACTTGTTTCACTTAATATGATTATCTCTAAGTCCATCCATGTTGTTGCAAATGGTAGTATTTCATTCTTTTTTATAGCAGAGTGGTATTCCATTGTGTAGATATACCACAGTTTCCTTATCCATTCATCAGATGATGGACATTTGGGCTGGTTCCAGCTCTTGGCTATTGTAAATAGTGCTGCAGTAAACATGGGAGTTCAGGAATCCCTTCAGCCTGATAATTTCCATTCCTCTGGGTATATTCCCAGCAGTGGAATAACTGGGTAATATGGTAGATCTATTTGTAATTGTTTGAGGAACCTCCATACCATTTTCCATAAAGGCTGCACCAATTTACAGTCCCTCCAACAGTGTATGAGAGTTTGTTTTGGGGAAAACTGGATATTCAAATGTAGGAGAATGAAACTAGACACATACCTCTCACCATGTACCAAAATCAACTCAAAATGGATTAAAGAATTAAATATAAATCCTGAAACAATAAAACTCATTGTGGTTTTAATAAGTATCTCCCTGATGATGTTGAGCAGCTTTTCATAGGCTTTTTGACATTTGTATATCTTCTTTTGGGAAGTGCCTGTTCAAATATTTTGCCTATTTTTTATTTAGTTTATCTTATTATTGAGATGTTAGAATTTTTAGTTTATTTTGCATAAAAGTCCTTTATGAGATATAGGTAATATATTTTCTCCCCATCTCTGTCTTGCTGCTTTGTAAGAATACCTTTTAAAAAGCAGAAGTTTTTAATTTTGATGCTTTCCCGTTTGTTTCTTCTCCTTTATGGTTGTACTTTTTCTGTGGTAAGAAATCTGTGCTTACCCCCAAATCATGAAGATTTTCTGTTTTCTGGTAGAAGTTTTATAGTTGTAGCTTTTATAACCAGGTCTGTGATCCTTTTCAAGTTACTGTTTGTGTATGGTATGAGGTAAATGTCGAGGTTCAGTTTTTGATGCCTCGTTCTTCAAGCACAATTTTTTGAAAAAATCTGTCCTTTTCTGTTGAAATACCCTGGCATCTTTGTTGAAAATCAATTCACCATGTATTTGAGTGTCTGAGCTCTGTATTCCGTTGCACTGATCTTTCTATATATCTTCTTTTATACCAATACCACACTGTCTTGATTACTTGCTTTACAGTGTCTTGGGGGGGCGGCAGAGGGCGGGTGGCTGGCCGGTACTGGGATCCAAACCCTTGACCTTGGTGACCTTGGTGTTACTACACTGTGCTCTAATCAACTGAGGTAACTGGTCAGGCTTGCTTTATAGCAAGTCTTAAAAATGTGTGATTCCTCCAACTTTGCCACCATGCCCCAGTTGTTTAGCTATTCTAGCTTCTTGGCCTTTCCATATACATTTTAGAATCAGCTTGTCTATATCTACATGAAAGCCTGCCGGGATTTTGATTGGAATTGTGTTGAATCCTTAGATCAGTTTGTGAAATGTTGCCATCTTAACAATATCATGTCTTTGAATCCATGACCATGGCATAACTCTCATTGTTTTAGGTCTTCTTTAATTTCAATAGGTTTATCCCTAAGTATTTCACTTTTTAAAAAATATTATCATAAGGGGTGTTTTTAAAATCTTATTATTAAAATTTGACAACTATTACATAAAATACAATTGGTTTTTGTATATTGACCTTATAGGCTACAACCTTGATAAATTCATTTATTAGTTGCATTAGCTTTTTTGTAGATTCCTTATGGTGTTCTACATACATTATCCCAACTTTGTGAATAGTTTTCTTTCTTCCTTTCCAAACTGTATGCCTTTTATATTCTTCTCTTGCCTTGCACTTGCTACAACCTCATGTATGATATTAAATAGAAGCTGTGAGAATGAACTTTTTTGCCTTATTTACAGTCTTTTAGTCTCTCTTAAGTAGGATGGTTGCTGTAGATTTTTCATACATGTCCTTTAGTAGATTGAGGAAATTTCCTTTCTAGTCTGCTGAACACAGTTTATCATGAGAGAGTGTGAATTTTGTATTTTGTATTTCCTGCAACCAAGAAATAATTATATGATTTTTCTCTTATTCTCTTTATATGGTGAATTATATTTATTTTTCAAATGTTAAATCAACTGCATTTCTGGTATAAGCCCTACTTAGTCATGATGGATCATCCTTTTTAGATATTGCTTGATTCAATTTGGTAATATTTTATTAACTATTTTTGTCTGTGTTCGTGAAGGATATTGGTCTATATTTTTCTTGTAATATTTTTGTCCAGTTCTTGAATCAAGGTAATGGGGACCTCATAAGAAAGAGAAGTTGAAAAGTATTTCCACCTACTCATTTCTCAAAGTGTTTCCATAAATTTGATATTATTTTTTCTGTAATGTTTAATAGAACTCACAAATGAAATCACTTAGGCCTAGAGTTTTCTTTTGGGTAAGGTTTTTAATTACAAATTCAGTTTAAAAAATAACTGTAGTATAGATATTGTCAATTATGTCACATTCAATGATGCTGTGGTTTGGTTAAATCAGGATACAGAAAAAGTCTATTCATTGCATCTTTTTTTTTTTTTTTTTTTTTTTTTGTCTTTTTTCGTGACCGGCAACGGATCGCAACCCTCAGTGTCGCGCCCGTACCGGACCGGGACTGGCAACGGGATCGCAACCCTCGGCGCTGCACCCGCACCTCGCTCAGCCAGTGAGCGGCCGGTCTGTATGTGGGATCCGAACCCTCAGCGGGAGCGCCGCCGTGCTCCCAAGAGGCGCACTGTAGCAGTGCGCCACCGGGCCGGCCCCTATTCATTGCATCTTAATGTGTCTCTTTGTTCTCCATAGGTTCTCCTTCCACTTTTTTTTTTTTTTTCCAGTTTATGTTTAAAGGAATTGGATCATTTGTCCTTTAGAATTTTCTACATTTTATATTTTGCTTATTGCATCGCATACACCTGATATCATTAATGTTCCTTGATACCCATGTTTTTGATAAATTGCCACATATCTAGAGGCTTGATCAAATTTGTTCAATTTTTTGTCAAGAATACATCATAGGTGGCCTTGGGTATTTCCAGTAGAAGTTAAATATTTCTGGTTATCTCCTCCTCTTCGTAATGTTGGTAATCATTGACTATCATTGTCTAGACCTATTATTTCATTGGAGGCTACAAAATGGTGATAATTTTGTTAATGTTTTGGTACTGGAAAACTTTAAAGAAAAGCTTTTCCTTATCACTTTTCTTACTCCGGAAAACAATTTATATAGTAAAGGCAGCTTATACAGTAAAGGCTTGGTTCTTTCCCTTTATTTAGCGCTTTTGAAAATAATGACCTGGTTGGTTTCTTAGCATCCTCCAGAGGTGACCAGTGAAGTGTTTGTTTTGTTTTGTTGTATCATTATAAAGTCATGCATTGAGACATTTTTGATGTGTCAGTCTCTGCAGTTATTACTGATGGTGTATACATCCTGAACTTTTAGTAGATAATGCTGTTTATTTTTCAAAGTGGTGTGTCAATTTTATACTCCTACCAACAGTGTATGAGATTTTCTAAAGCATGCTTGATATTTTCAGACTTAAAAATTTTTACATATATGATTGGTGTATAAGGGTATATATTATTGTGCTTTCATGATTGTTTATTTTTAATACTTTAGGGTATTAACTATTGATTTCTTACTATAGGTGAATATGATTCTGCTCTCTTTCATTCCCCCAATATATTTACTAATTCTGCCTTCCCAGTATTGTTAATTATAATTTTGGTTTCAATCTATCATTATTTAATATGGCTATGTAATTATTACACATAATTGAGCTCACGTAGTATATTGTTTATTTCACCTTTCTTGTATCTCTCTTTGTTTTTCTTGGATCAATAATTGCCTTGATTTTGTTGTTGTTGTTCTGTAGTTTTCCATGTCATATATTATTAATTTTTCTGTGAATGTCTAAGAGGACTATAATACTCCTCTCATTATTGTCAAACATCAAATAATCAAATAATTTACCAATTTTTTTTCTTTTTTTTTCTTTAGTCTGAGGCATGTTCTAGAGCCCACTCTCCTGCCTCAGTCTGGTTTGACTGTGCTCTTAGCCTGCTGCAGAGCTGTTGCCTTGAGCTCTCTTTTATCGTTGTTCATGGAATTCTCTTTGCTTCTCCTTTGTATTGAATCCTGTTTCACCCTTTTTTAAGAAAAATAAATACTTAATTTGTTCAGATTTTAGTGTGTGGAGTTGCTATGGTAAGAAGTTCTTAGGATATAGGTATGTTTTGTGTTGTCTTCTGTCCTCCTCTTCCATGGTGGGGAATGAGGTGGCTGGCCTGGAAGGTAAAGGTAAGGGAATTAATGAATGGTAGAGATGTTGGTATTAATATAAACATCATAGGCCCAGCTCTCTCTCTCTTTTTATTTCTCCCAAGGTGCTTCCAGTCTGGGGCTAAAGCTCCAGCTGCGGTCCAGAGCAACTCCATGCTGAGCAGTAGGATCAAATGTTCTCTCTTAGAGTTAGTCTCTTTTTCTCTGGTTCCATTTCTTATGTACTTGGAGGGCAATCATGAGATCATAAGTGCAGCATCTTAGACTCAGGCTTGGATATGATGGGAGAAGGGCATGAAGTGGGGGGAGTGGTAGAAGAAAGCCAACATCATGGCTTGGTTTGTTCTGAAACTAGCACAAGTAGTTTAGGAAAAATAGATGTTTTGTGTAATGCAGACTTTTCTGCATTAAAATTTGAGGCCAAAAGGCATAACTAACAGTAAATATTACTGAACCTGGATTTTTCTGTGGCGCTTTGTGTTTGTTGTCCCAATAGAAAACTTGTGGACAGGGCTGGTTGTGAATGGGGAAGGGCTTCCATGGTGTGCTGGTAAATTACCACTTTAATAGCACTACCAATCTATCTTTTCTAACACACTTGACCTAGTTGGTTAGATTGTCTTAAAGATTATAAGATAGTGTTAAAATTAACTTCTTGTCTGCTATATTCTATTAGGACCAGGTGGGATTAAATACCAGCTAGTTAGACAATCAGAATTTTCCTGCATAGAAAATTAGAAGCTCTCTAAATGGTCTGGAACAAATGTCCCATAGTGGGAAACAAAAAGCAATATTTATATTGCATAGCTGGTAAGTCTTACAAATAAATATGGGGTAGATGATTGAACAATGCTGAAATTCTTTTCCTTGGCTGTTCTTTTAAGAAGACAGATTCAACAATAAAAAAGATATTGTTGTGTACTGAATCATGTGCCCCAAAACTGTTTTGTTGAAGCCCTGACCCTTAATGTAACTATATTTGGAGATAGGGCCTTTAAGGAGGTAATTGAGGTTAAATCAGATCATAAGGGTGTGTCCATAATCCAGTATGACTGGTATCCTTGTAAGGGGAGAAACACCAGGGATGTACACACAGAAAAAAGGCCATGTGAGGACACAGCAAGAGGGAAACCATTTACAAGCCAAGGATAAAGACCTCAAAGAGAAACCAACCCTGCCAACAACTTAATTTTTTTTTTTTTTTTTAAAGATGACCGGTAAGGGGATCTTAACCCTTGACTTGGTGTTGTCAGCACCACGCTCAGCCAGTGAGCAAACCGGCCATCCCTATATAGGATCCGAACCCGTGAGGACACAGCAAGAGGGAAACCATTTACAAGCCAAGGATAAAGACCTCAAAGAGAAACCAACCCTGCCAACAACTTAATTTTTTTTTTTTTTTTTAAAGATGACCGGTAAGGGGATCTTAACCCTTGACTTGGTGTTGTCAGCACCATGCTCACCCAGTGAGCTAACCAGCCATCCCTATATGGGATCCGAACCTGTGGCCTTGGTGTTATCAGCACCATACTCTCCCAAGTGAGCCACGGGCCGGCCCAAACAACAACTTAATTTTGAACTCCCAGCCTCCACAGCTGTGAGAAAATAAAATTCTATTGTTTAAAACACCCAGTTGATGATATTTTGTTATGGCAGCCTCAGCCAAGTAATGCAGACATATAACCCAGTTAAGAAATGGACAAAGGACTTGAATAGAAGTTTTTTCCAGAGAAGATATATAAATAGTCAATAAGCATATAAAACATCATTAGTCATTAGGGAAATCAAAACCACAGCGAGATAATATCCATTAAGATGGCTATAATAAAAAATACACACAATAACAAGTGTTGACAAGGATGTAGAAAAAAATGAAACCCTTGTACATTGCTGGTGGGAATGTAAAGTGGTACAGTCATGTGGGAAAACAGTCTGACATTGATTGCCTCAAAATATTAAACATGTAGTTACCATATGTCCCAGCAATTTCCCTCCCCAGGTATATGCCAAAAATACTTGAAAATGTTTTCACACAAAAACTTGTACACAGAAATGTTCATAGCAGCATTACTGATAATAGCCAAAAAGTGGAAACAACCAAAATGCCCATGAACTGATACATGAATAAACAAAATTGTGGTATATTTATACAATGGGATATTATTCAGCCACAAAGAACAATGAAGTACTGATACATGCTACAATATCAATGAATGTTGAAAACATGCTAAGTGAAAGAAGCCAGGAAAAAAAGCCACACATTGTGTGATTTTATTTATATGAAATGTCTAGAATAAGCAAATCCATAGAGATAAAGTGTTTGCCTGAGGGCCGAGAGGAGGGGATGGAGAGCAGAATGGAAAGTGACTGCAAATGGGTATATGATTTATTTCTGGATGATGAAAATGTTCTGGAATTAGCAATGATGGTTGCACAACTTTGTGAACATACCAAAATATTTTAAAGGGTGTAAAAGGTAAACTTTATGGTATATGAATTATGTTTCAGTTAAAAAAGATTAAGCCAAATCAGTGCTCTGGATGATGAAACTGAAGTAAAGATGAATGAGATTATGCCTTGAATGTTAATAGTGTTAACTTGTGAACAAGGCTCTTGGTTTTCCCCATGAACATGGGTGGTGAGTGACGTATTCATAAATTTAGGTGTTGTCTCATTGCCCATTGCTTCATGTTCGTGGAGGCAAAACAAAAGCCTCATTCACAAGTAAAATAATCTCTGAAAACCTTGCTTCTTAGGCATTGGGGTAGCATGGTGAAGTAGAACATTTTAGAAGTTTAAGGCACTTGCTCCTTTTCTGCACCATCCCTACCTCAGCTGAAAATCACGGTGCTGTTAGGTCTGTGAAGATGACAGTCCTGCTTTTCTGACATCATCCAAAAATATCTTTAAAAACTTGCAGATAGCAAATCACGACCTCACTCCTAGGGATTACTGCTACTTGAAGTGTGTCCTCAGACTGGCAGAATCATGTAGGAGCTTTTTAGAAACACATATGCCCCAGGCTGACTGAATCAGAAACTCTCCAGATGACTTTGAAGTATGCTAATGTCTGAGAAGCACTGATCCAGAGAAATTACAAGGACCAAAAGTTTATGCTAATTTTTTGTAATAATTATTTGGCTCCTTTACATGTAGCAAGTTAAACATAATTGTCTCCTCCCCGAACCCCCCCATACAATCTGGTGATTTGAGTATATCCAGCACCCAGATCTTGGTTTCTAAATACCATTCTACACTAAGTGGATCCGAGACTTTGTACTATTCTTGCAGCTTTTCTTTAAATTTAAAATTATTGCAAAATAAAATTTTTTTAAATACTTCAATTTGAAAGGATATAGAAGATGACCTGAAACAAACAAAAAACCACACAAGTTTTCCAAAACTGAGGATATGGAACTCAGATTGAATGTATTTATTTATTATAATCTCCAAAATAATTTCAGTTGGCACAACTGCTTCTTAAACCATATCAATATCAGGCTCAGAAATTACAACAAAGCAATTCACAAAAACACTTTAAGCAAAAAAACATGCTTAATATTTCTTTGAGAAAGGTCCTTCAAATATGTGTACAGCACTACTAGTGTTACACAAAAGTGTTAGAAGGTGACCCTTAAGTGCCCAAGTTCTGCATCCCTGACAAACATGAAAGGCTAATTTAACCACATTTGAGATCCTTCCACGTCTCAAAAGAAAAGTATTTATGATGCAACTTGCCTTCTTAAAATTTAAAGGATACTGTAGGTCATTCTTTAGGAAAGTAAAACTATGCACACTTTTAAGGGAAAAAAGTTGCTTAGTCTTTTGATTTTTATATTATACACTTAAATTATGGATTATTTATTAAAGACTTTTAAAAATTTATGTTACATTTTAAAATGTACCAATTAGTGGGGACAAAAGTTCAAAATATTTACCAGCATGTTAGGTTCTCCTGAAATCACAGTATTCTGGATAATTAAATGTATCATTAAAAAATTTTTCACTATGTATTATATACATAGCTTGGAAAGAACTTTAATGTTTTGGACTATTTTTCACATCTTAAATAGTATTTTTTTTTTATTTACTTGATAATACTAAACTCTTTTAAAAAAAATTATATCTATTTTATAGACATTAGTGTCACTGTAAATTCTCAACACCTTGGACTGAACTTGTTTATGAAAAAATCCTAACATCTGCAACTTCAGCTGGTTATACTGGGAGGAGAGGGGTTACCATAATTTTATTGTACTTATGTTAACAATAAACCTTCTCATAGAGAAGAAAATACATTAAATACCTGAAATCATATTTACAACAATAAAAATTCACATTTCATGCTTTAGTGAGACATTTAAATCATCCATAAGGTAGTCCTCATAGTTTATTGGAATAGAGCTCTTTTAGTATATGGGCTTCTGCTGTGTGCCAGATATAAAGCTCTTGATGTTATGAAAATAGCTGAACTTCTATCATTTTCCTATCCAGTACAAAAACTGAGGGTAAGTCTTCCCAGCCATCAAGTTGTGACTACAATCCCATATCACAGAGGTGTGGCAACCAATGTGCTTCAGGACCCATGTGAATGAACTTGATTGTTTGACAAGGGCTCAAAAGCCAAGATGTTTTCTAATGTGAGTCGTACGGCAAAGATAGCCCTTCGGAGCACAGGTAGATGCTTCATTTCTGTGTCTATTGCACAGGATTTCATAAGGTTCCAGAAATGGCGCTGCATCTCTTTTTTTAGCTATTATATACATTTTTCTGATAAGTTCAGTGTTTCACTGGGAAATGTGACTTGCAGGGAGCTCGCCTTAGGGACAGGCACAGCCCTACTACTCCCACCAACCTCATCCACCAGTAAGACGCTCTCAGAGTCCTGACCCTGTGAGGAGTCCGAGGTCTCTGATATTCGCAAAGTCCTCAGTGAGGTGGTGTCTGCTTGGGCCAGGCCCATGCCAGGCACACCTGGAAGCAAATTCCTGCCTCCAAGGCCATTTTCACTGAGTTCTGGCAGGTAAAGGAGGGTCTGAGATGTGCTGCTGATCTCCTTCAGCTCCCGGGAGAGGAAGGAACGAGAGTGGCCGGACATGGCAGAAGATGTCCTGCGACTGTCTGAGCAGTGCTGTCCTGAACGGTCTCTGCTGGACCCACCAATGCGGCAGAAGAGGCATTTGATCTTCTCTATCGCTCTGCTGAGCACTGTCTTCCGCAGGAGGATATATATCCAGGGGTCCAGAATGGGGTTTACAGAAGCAATTCGGATGGCTTGCAAATCTGGATTTTTGCTGATGTCTCGTACCAAACTTGGCTGATATAACTGGTTGACGAACACTCGCACCTGCGTAAATAAGACGCCCATTGTCAGTAATCAAACGGGAAAACACTTAAATGCTGTGCCTATAGTAGCAACATTAGGCTGCTGCCCTCTTTTCTGGTAATAAGTCCCCAGTAAAGAACAGCCTACATGATAAGCCTCAGAAAAACCAGTAATTGCAAAAATGCAATTATGTACACTTATGTTGTGAGTTAGTGTAACTTTAACTATTTTTGTAACTATCTAATGGATATATTCCCAAATCAAAGATGGTGTACAAAAATGCAATGTGAGTACAGGTAACATATGCATAGTCTCCTTGAGAAGCATTTTATTAACTGCAAGTCTGTGAGTGCTTTTAAGCTTTTGTAATTCTAATGAGATTTTTTTTCCCTAAAAGCCACTGATTTCCCTCATTCCAGCTATTTTATATATTTTAAATGAAAACTCATTTTGTATGTCAACTAACCACCTCATCATCACAGAAAAGCCAAGACACTTTTATTTTAGAGTCTACAAGAATATGCTGAAAGCTTTTAAACCAACATCAGGTTTTCCTATCATCCAGAATAACCAGAGAATAGTTTTTATTTTCTCAGTGACTCTGTTCCCCAATTACAATCATGATGAATAAGTGAGAGATCACTTATCATGAGAGTTTGATGGATAAGTGAGAGATCACTTATCACTTATCCAGAGTTCACTTATCACAATAAGAGTTCACTAATTGATGGATAAGTGAGAGTTCGCTTATTTAGAGGAAAGGACCTAGCATTTCAAATAGAGGAAGCTCCAAGTGCAAAGTCATGAAAGAATGAAATATGTCAACTTTTGGGAACTTCAAATGATTCTGTGAAGAGAGCATGAATTTATGTAAATGTAAGGAAGACTATCATTTCATTCCTTAGAGGTAAAAGACTTGTTAAATGTACACTCTCAAATTTACTCTTAAAGTATAAATTTTTTTTTGCATAGGCATTTGCATAGGCATTAATTCCACTAGGACCATTTATATAAAAATCTCATCTATAATTCTTAGAAAAATAGTGGTTTTAAGACACACACATAAAGATGATACATAAAAACCATAAAAAAAGAGAAATAACTCACAAACGCATAGCTGGAGCCATTTAACTAGGGGTAAATACCTCAAGCTTTTAACAAGACTTGAGGGCATCACTGCCTTACCATACAGTGTAATAATGATTCATGGTGTATGAATCACCCAGAAAAAGTAGAATTATTTCAGAAAGATTTACTACAATTTGGATAAAAAAATGAAGTTTAAAATGTTTAAGGAAATGTTTCATTAATTTGTAAAATTCAATTTATATGAAACTTATTCCTGAATGATGCAGTGAGATATAACTGTTATTTCTATTTCTCCTTGAACTGGAATGTAGACCTTAATCAGCTACAGGTTCATGATCCTTTATCAATAAATTTTTGGGTGTTTTTCATTTGTCATTGTTTTGTTTTTACTTTTTTTTTTTTTTTTTTTTTTTGGGCCCC
>NW_007726389.1:596237-635724 GCF_000696425.1 Galeopterus variegatus | reverse complement strand
GTTTGTCATTTTTTTTTTTTTTTTTTTTTTTTTTTTTTTTTTTTTTGTGGCTCGTTCATAAGGGGATCTGAACCCTTTTGACCTTGGTGTTACTGACACCAGACTCTAACCAACTCAGCTAACCTGCCAGCTCTCACTTGTTTTGTTTTTGGAACTTATTTGGTTACAAAACCTGACCTAAACTTATTTTGGTAGCAGAACCTGAACTGAACAGACTGTGATGCTATTTATAGTTTTATTTATTCCACTTAGAGTAAACATTCCTATGTTTTGCTGCAAGGGTACTGTTCCAGTTCTGATAGGGACATTTACATGTATTAATAATTATTTTTTATAAAAGCCCAGAAACTTTGAGTTATGAAACCCATCTGACCCTAAATGTTTTGGATAAGGAATTATGGACCTGTAAATCCCATAGAATAAAATGTTCAAATTAACTAAGATTAAATTAATATCTTGATCTCTGAAAGACAGCTAAATAAAGAATGAACTAGAATGAACAGCCATATATGATATCTTTTCTTAAAATGCTTTTATGAACTATGCTTGGATAAATGATGATATCAAGACAAAGCATAACTGATTTTTTAATGTTTACAAAAAATAAAGCATGTTGGTTTCTTCCTTCCATAAGCGTTATTGAGGTCCTCGGCTATGCCTGGGAACCTAGTAGTTTCCTCAAGTCTACAGGCCTTTTCTCAGACAAGGTGTTTGCTGCTGAGACCCGGAGGTTTTGAGGAACTGATTAAGGTCCCCCACCCTGCTGGTGACAGAGTCTGGTCTGGTTCCGAGGTTCCAGATGACCTCCGCATGCTTTCTGCTCTACCAAGCTTGCTTTCTGTTTAAGAATTATTTCCCAACAATGGAATTATTGTTAAAAAGCATGAGATCTATATTTTACTCATATCTCATACTATTTTCCTAAGGTAAAAGAAATGATGGATTTAAATCTGTTAGTATCAGGTCCCATGTGTAATCTCCAGAAAAGACCTGTTGCAGCGTTTGTGCGAACTAGAGACTTCAAGCCTCTAGGTGGCGGTATCGCTCTACATGGTGGTTTTTGACACTCCCTAAGAAGCATTATGCACAGCCATCTCCAAGACTTACAGAACAGGATCTTGGTTAAGTCTGAACTTTGCATTTCTGAGATTTTTAACATTCAACTGTTTTGTTGCTGGTTGCTTCTCCCACCACAACCTCAAAGGAAACATGTTTACTACTAAAAGGAGGAAGATTTTGGAACAGTTAAAATGGAATGAAATTTGTAGCTATTTAAAGGACCGTATTAGGAGTTAGCATTTTATTTTCAAATTTCTGTAACCTTTTAGCAAAGTCAGAGTGTTGTAAGAACAAATAATAATGGGTTTTCATAATCCAAGGTGACAAGAGACAAGGAAAGAATCATCTCTATGCCTCACTTTATCCGCAGAAGCAATTAATAATTTTGACTACTATAGAAGGGAATAAAAGGAAGCTGTATTAAAAGTGTGCTCTAGGCTGGCTGGTTAGTTTAGTTGGTTAGCGCACAGCCTCATAACGCCAAGGTCATGGGAGCCACCAAAAAAATAAGTGTGCTCTATTTTAGGGTTCCATGGGTGGCAGGGAGGGAAGCTTGCAATTAGTATAAGCCACCAAACACGTCATTTAATGTCTTTTCAGTAAAAGGGAGTTCACAGGGCAGCAAAAAGATGAGTATAAGAAGCACAACTCTGAATTCGTGTAAAAAAAAGCTGGTCGAATTATTTGAAGAGAATCAGTATGAATGAGTTTTACGTTGCATCAGATTCTCAGTGAAGATTTACTTCAAGGGAAGAAAGAATAAAATACAAAAACGAACAAAAACTCCACGCACTTTACAATGTTTGTGGAAATATGAGTATAGCAACCTGTGCTTCACTTTAAAGGCTACTTGGTTTGCTCTCCCCCAAGCACAGAAACCCAGATTCAGATGGGAACATCCACAACCCCTTCAATGCCACTGGGAAGCGGAGCACACTTTTCTGGAATTCTGATCCAACAGGCTCTATATGCCATACAAATAAACAAGTCCGGGCAGTTTTCAACGTTGGAAGTGTGTGCTGTTGATAACCTCTGTGCTCAGAACCTCTGAGTCAGGGGGAAAACACCTTAAAATATTCACAGAATACAAACAACATATTTACTTTCTTCCAATTTTAAAAGTTAGTCTTTTTCTTAGTAGCTGCAGATTTGTGAATGTGGCTTATTATTCATATGGGCATACCTTATAGTATTCTAAACTTCTTGAGAATGATTAAAGATTATAGTTTAGGAGCAATGGAACATGGAGAAAATGGAATAAATTCAAAAGAAGGTGTGTTGACAGGAAAGCTGTAAGGGGGGCTACAGCTTGTAGAGGTAAACACACAAGCTTTGGAATCAAACAAACCTCTGCTCAGATCCTGGTTCTGCTCCTTATAACCTATGGACAAATCATTAAAGGGCTTACTTAGTACAGTGCCCAGCATATAACATCTATGTTGGCTCTCGTTAATGTTTCTGGTAACCCATGGTGGAAGCTTGGCCGCTGTGGAATATATCAGTAATAAGAACACTGCAGTTTAGAGGTAGCTGTACTTTCTACTTAAGAATAAATAACCTGTTTACTGGGAATGTCACACTGAAAAAATAATGTTGAAATCCTGATTAGACAGATTTAGTGATTAACTGTCAAATAGTAATGCTTTCTAGCAAACGGCAAGATCTGTAACTGGATTTGTGTGTGCACTCCTTGTCCTACTCCAAGCACATAAAAGAATCATCTGTGTGTGCTCAGTTATCTCACTACCTTGTGAAGAATCCAAAATTGACACAGCTGTTACTAGAAGTTCTTACCACTTTTTTCCCTTAAGTAAAGGACAGTGGAAAGACTTTTTGACCGGGTGGTGGTGTGACAGATCTCAGTTATCATTCCTTCTGGGTCACTAGTTGGCCATTTACCATAGGCAAGTTACTTAATCTCTATAGGTCTATCTCTACATCGAAAATTTATTTCTGAAGATTTTTATTTATTTAACTCTTACTTTCAACATTCTAACAGGAAACTACAAGAATCTCTTCAGCTATGAGATAAAAAATCTTGTTAGCAGATATTCCGTAAGACCAAAGCCTGACGGATCAGCAAAATATGGTGAAAAGAGACTAGGACTCACCCATAGCCACCCCATCAATTGCAGAATAATAGAAATCCTTTTTCCGCAGCTTGGGAAACCGAGGTGCAGAGAGGGTGAAAATACCCATTTGTCCTGCTTTCTTCTAGAGCTTTTTCAAGATTTAAATGAGTTGGCGGATGTGGGACTACCTTACTTTCATGTGTTACTCTGCAGTATTCAAGGAACTACTACTGGGTCTGCAATTTCATGTTATGACTAATAATTGCCTCCAGGAATTACTATTTTTTAACAGCCAAATTTATTTGAAAAATAGCCAAATCCTTTAGATTGTGCTCTAATTGTATCCAAATTTATTGCATTACTCTGTACCTGATAAAAATAGATGTGATTTTTACTGATCTGAAATCCCATAGGTTGTTTTATGACTCCATTTCCAGTTTTTCTATGGTAAACAAAAGTGTATCTATTTACACAGTTTTCATCTGTATTTATACACTTTTGCTAATCTAATGCTGGTGAAGGCTTTACAGTAACAACTGATTTATTGTAAGCAACCAAATAAACACTCACAGGAAGCTATTCTCCTAAGATCCTGTTTTATCCAACCCAGGCAGAAGATGAATCAAACTGGCCATTCTACCCTAACAGAAACTAATACTTGTTACTTCAGGGTAAGAAAGAAAATAAAAGAAACAAGAAACAAATACCTTGGCTTGCCTGCGCATGGGGGAAAACGCCTGTCCAAATTCTGCAGTGTAACTGTTTAGCCCTGAGGCAAAAGATTTGATTATAATCGTTATCTTAACATTAGTAACTGCAAAATTAGGGACCAGAAATTGACCTAGCTACGGAATTTAACACCAGGATCTTAGGAAGCTGTCTTACTGGCATATTTCTAAAGAATGCAATCCCTTTTATTTATCTTAAGCAAAGACTCTTTCATTTGTTCAGTGTCTCCTGTATTTTTTTAAAAAAACAGAGACTGGTTATAAATAGATGAATGGACAAAATGACAAGAACCACCTACCCCCTAAATCTTGTCCTGGGATGTTTCTTGCAGATTGTGTTTACACCTTCTCTATTCATTGGTCATGACCCACTTCAGAGAATTTTGTAGGTTCAGCACAGTTCCTTATATCCACAAATAATTTCCCAACCCTTCTATTTCCATGCCAAGCTTAGCTCTATTTATGAGATATGCATATTTTGGATAACAAATTAAAATTTACTTGTTATACTGACCTCAATATCAATCACTCTCTAAAAGTCACTGTGGTTTTTTTCTTCCTTGGTGTCCAAAAGACAAAAAAGTGGCTACTTGTTTTCCTTATATATTGTGTCAAACTTCTGAAGATTCCAGGTAAACTATATTTGCTGTATTGGTTAGCTTTTCTAAAGCATTTTAAATGATCCAAAGGGTTTGATTTTCCTCAAGTGGTTTTAGCAATAACTTGATTTGATGGGCCGGCCCGGTGGCGCACTCCTACAGTGCGCCGCTTGGGAAGCATGGCGGCGCTCCCGCCGAGGGTTCGGATCCCACATACAGACCGGCCGCTCACTGGCTGAGCGAGGTGCGGGAGCAACACCGAGGGTTGCGATTCCGTTGCCAGTCCCGGTCCGGTATGGGCGCGACACTGAGGGTTGCGATCCATTGCCGGTCATGAAAAAAGACAAAAAGGAAAAAAAAAAAATAATAAAAAAAAAAAAAAAAAAAAAAAGCAATAACTTGATTTGATAAAGTTAAAATAGATGCTTCATTAGTTTCCTTGGAACTGAAGATAGGACCAACTGCTTTAAATGTCAGAGAGTTCAGAAGCTTTAATCTTAAATTACAATATGAAGATGAGAAACATGAAAAAAGAAAGTTGTAAAAGTAAGCAAAATAAGACTATACTTGTGGATGTTTCCTTTTTATTATTTCAGTAATTGCTAAATTGTGGGTGGGTGGGTAGTGTAATGACCCCATTACTTATCACCAATTTACAATTAAACTGATTCTGAAATTAGATTTTAGTAGCCAAACCTCAAGACTAAAAACTGAAGCCACTACAATTTGTATGGTTCTTTATTTCTCACAAAGGTATGTAAGTGTTTTACTAATGTAATAACGTCTTGGTTGAGACCGTTTCAATTTTTAGATTGAGATTACATAACATCTACTATGCGTTACTGACTTTATACCAAGTGGACAGTATTTCTTGTTAGTTAAAATGTGGTGAATTTTCAAATCACAAATATAACTCCTATAATTTCTTGCCTCTAGGTCCTCAAATAATTTCAAAGGCTTTGTGATGGCCCCAAACCTTAAGGCCAGGTCTACCACTGCAGTCCATAAAATGAATTAAGCTTTGACTGCCTCACCACATGCTGGAGGAAAACACTTCATCTGGGACTGTGCAGGAATCAATAGCTTCACATGCCTATCTCCAACCAAAACATATTTGTAAAGTATGTACATGTTTCTCTAATTCCTCAGTTCCTTAAAGTGGATGTTCTGTAAATAACTATTCATTTTGTCATTTACTGTTCTGTAAAACATGAGGAAGAGACCAGGGGAACTGGGGCCCCAGCAGGAGCAGGATTGTTTCTTCCAAAATCTCATTTTATTCTGAGTTACCACTACAAATAGTAAAATATATTTATGTGGCTCAAGTGTGACTTAAAGTCTGTAAATTATATTGGGTCCTGGAATGGCTTAAAGGCTCTTCTGGCCAATTATATTTATTTCTGTTTATACGAATTGGCAAGAAGCTACTGTATGCTGGCTCTCAGCCACCTCTAAGTTCCTTACATTTACAGTCACTTTTATCAGAGATATAATATTTTTACTTCAAAGATCCCTGGACAGTATTAATAAAGGAAAGAAAGGAATAATACCCCATCACATTAAGTTTTCTCTTCTTCTCATTAAGCATGAGAAAGACAAGGTGTCTCTTGTTCAGTTGGTAGTTTAGAATTTCCAGGAACGCAGTGTTTTAAGTAGAACTCAGAGCTAGTTGCTTTCAAGAGAAACTCTACATAAAGTATTACATTTGTCTGCCCATCTGGTTCTGGTTTTTTTTTTTTTTTTGGCTGGCTATAACAGGGATCAAACCCTGGACCTTGGTGTTAGCAGCACCATGCTCTAACAAACTGAGCTAACTAGCCAGCCCCGGTGCATTCTGCTTTAATGACAAGCAAAGTAGAGGACTAGGTAGGGTTTAAAGCTTTCTCTCGTATGTTATTTTAAAAGTTAATCCAAAGGCAATTTTAAAGATGTCCTGAAAATGAAGTGTTCCAAAATTCAGACACATTGTACAAACGCCAAAATTAAGTGTTCTAGGAGCGAGACATGCTGTAGTATTACATGAGTAGGGTTTGTAGTCAGACGGTCCAAAGTCCGTTACAAGCTGTAGAGCTTTGGCTTGGTCATAAACAAGACAGCCATCTCCAAACCTCAGCTTCTCTGTAATGGTGCTGTATCTCTCATGGTTGTTGAGAATTCAAATTCATTACCTCATGTACATTAGCCTGCCCATAATTGGCTCCCTGAGAAATCTTGCTTTCCTGGCCTCTAGAGAGAATGAAGAAACCTGAGTCTGGGCCATGCCTGCGAAAGAATTATAATTCTTGTGCATTAAAATGTTCTCCCAGGGCATACCATGGTAAAGAGGAGGGGACTTAGCTTGACAGTGTAGGTTCTGCTGGAATATTTTAAGCAAGTTATTCATTCCCTCTGTAAAGTAAGGGAGTTAGATTTGACTAAAAAGCTTCTGATATCTCTTTTAGCTCTAAAGTTCTACATAATATACAGGAAAAACGCAAAACCTCTACATAAACCCAAAACGCCAAAACCCCCATTCTCTTAAGGAAGAGATCTTACAACAAAAAGATCGCCCTCCCTGACATTTTAGGCTCTGCAGTTCGTAGTGTGGGTACAGCGGGTTCCCCTCCACATCTGAGAGAGAGGGGCGGGGTGTTTCCGGAAAACTCAAGGCCAGAGTCAGGCAGCAAAGGGTAGGGGCTGTCCCTGGGTAGAAAGGAAGTCAGGCTTTCGGGCAAGAAACTCGGGGATGTAAGGGAAAAGCACCTGCTAAATCTCGTTAAGATCGGGACTTAGCAGGGGGTTGGGCCTGCTGAAGAAGTGTGGGGATCCCAGCCCCGACGTGGAGGAGACACACTTCCAAGGAATCAGAGAGAAAGGTGGATGCAGGAAAAGGGTCGAGTGGGACCGCAGCCCCGGGGCACTCACCACGAGCGGGATGGAGCAGATGAGCACCACCAGGGAGGTGGCGATGAGTAAGATCACCATCTGGATCTCCGCGCCCGCGATGCGGCGGAAGCTCCGGCGGCGCCGAAAGTCGCTGAGGCGCGGCAAGGCCGGGGAGGCGGTGGGGTTGCTCCGGCAGGCGGCTGAGACGGCGGCGGCGGCCGCCGCGTGGTGCTGCTCGGTGCCCAGCGAGGTGCGGCGCATGAACTGGCGGTGCATGCGGAGCAGCGCGCCGCACACGAGCACGTTGCAGAGCACGGTGGCGAGAATGAGGAAGGAGCTGAAGCCCGCGTACATGTAGGAGAAGGCGGCGTTCGCAGTCACGTTGGTGGTCCAGTCGATGAAGCACCAGGTCTCAGGGTACTGCAGCCGCGAGCTGCCGAGGCCCATGTTGGGAAGCGCGCAGAAGAGCACGTTGGACGCATAGACGGCGAAGAGCGTGAGGCCAGCCAACCGCTTGTCCACGTAGTGGCTGTAGAAGTAGGCGTGGTTGATGGCCAGGTAGCGCTCGATACTCATGGCACAGATTATGCTGAGGCCGGACAGGCTGAAAAAGAGCAGGATGAAGGTGCTGTATTCGCACAGCGCCGGGCCCCCGGGCCACTGGCCCTTCAAGTACGTGGCGATGGTCACCGGGCTCACCAGCAAAGTGCCCAACAGGTCGGTGACGGCCAGCCCGCATACCAGCGTGTAGAAGGTCGTCTCCTTCTGCTCCTTTCGCGACTTGCACAGCACCACGATGGCCACCAGGTTGCCCACCACCCCGAAGATGAACATCACCGCTGGGATGGTCACCGGGCTGTTCAGCCGGTCGGGGAGCAAGGAGGCGGACGCATTGACCCCGGGAGTGGACATGATGGTGGTCGGTGGTGCGCAGCCTTGGAGTGCGAGTGGGGATGGCAAGAGAGAGACAAAGTCGGGGTGAGCAGAAATCACCAGTCACAAGGTGTGAGACCCGTGCGCAAGAAACAATATGCTGATGAGACAGAGGAGCAACTCGATCCCACTTTCTGGATTGCAGCCACTTACCAACTGCGGCTACCGAAATCTGCAGGCTCGCGAATAACGTCCTGCCAGCAGCACCACTCTACTGACATTAATATTTATAAGCTGATACTGCTATTCTCTCCTCCTCCCCCCAACCCAACTCACTCCACTTCCAAGATGAGCAAGACCCATCTCAAGGGAAAAGTGGCTCGCTAGTGTTATTCCCGACAGACTCTGAGTCAATAAAATTCTCACTGAAAACAAGTTTTGGAAGACAATCTGGACAGCGCACTCTCTCCTCCTTGGCTCCCTTCGAGGAGCGCCCGGCCACCGCGTTCTCAGCCCGATGCCCCCAACCCTATCTCACCTGTAGCGGCCGCAGCGGTGGCAGCTCCGTGAGCCCCCCAGGGACAAGCCTCAGATGTCGGGGACCCGCCTCCAACCTGCCTTCAGCCTCGTCCCGCTCAGTCTGGAGCTTGCCAGACCTTTGGCTTCTCGGAGTCGGGTCTCAGTGGCTGCCAATTTTCCGGAACTTGGGTCAGAGTGGGCAGCTTTCAAAAGCTTGGAGAGCAAGAGGGGTATGGGGTGGGTCGATGAAGACTGGTCTTCGATTTCTTGTTTTGTTTTTCCCGCCCCCCTTCCTTCAAAAACGAGCCCAGCTTCGCAGAGCCGGGAGGTCTGGTCCGCTGGAGGACAGCGTCCAGGTGTGCGGCGGTGCGCGCAGGTGGCGCGAAGCGTCAGTCCCCGGCTCCCGCCGCCCTCCTCCCAGCCGCGGGCAGCACGGGCGGCTACCGGAGCTGGCGGCTGCCGCTGGGGCCGCTCCGAGCGCTCTGGGGGCGGCTCGGCGTCCACTCGGCCTGTGTCTCTGACTTGGGGCTGTTCATCTTCCTCTGGGGCTGCCCGGCTCCGAGCTCCGCTCTTGCCCTTCCACTCTCTGTTCAAACTTTTCTCCTCCTCCAAGTTTCCCTGGTGGAGGCGGAGACAGACGGCGCGCGGCTCGGGCGCCCATTGGCCGGACAGGCACGGGGCGGAGCGCGTCGCCCCACGCGCGCGAGGAGGCGGGCGCAGCCGGCGGGGGGCGGGGCTCCGGGCGCCGAGGGTACCGCCGCGCCGCTGGGGGCGGCTCCGTGACTTTCCCGGCCCTGGGATGCGGAGCGGGCGCAGCTGGCGGAGTCTCTGGGCAGCTCCGGGGCTCGCCCGGTCACCCTCTTAGCCACTCCTGAACTCGGCATCCATCCTGGCCAATGCTGAAACCAGCCACTCTTCTCCCTTCCTGCTTGTCGCTCCGAGTGGGGTATTTCTTGCATCCTCTGCCCGTGGGCCGCAACATCTGTGATCTGGAAGGGAGGGCAACTGCTTTAGGACTCCACCTTGGAGTGGCGGCCGGGTGGGGAGGAAGGAGAAGTGGGGTGCATGGGTGTGGGCGCGACCGCGTGTGCTCCGGTCACACTTGGGTGTGCGCCGCGGGTGTAGTGGCTGGGTGGCTGGGTGGGTGGGTCCTGGGCTTGGGCGGGGAATCAACGAAGAAGCCTTCCTCTCACCATAAAAGGAGTTAGTTGGCAGTGCCCGGTAGGGCACCCCAGACAAATAAAGAGAAGAAACGAGGATTACAACGTCTGTTGGTGCAGGTGGCAGAGCCTTGCGGCTTTGGAGAGAGGTGGCCTGCCAGTACATGGGAGAGTTGGTGAGGCTGGAGGGGCTGTCTGTGTGACTGCGGAGACCTTTGTGTCCCTCTGGGGAACTTTTCTGCTCTGGAAGGACCGGTAGACTAAGCTTCATGCCTTGGGCCCTGTTATGTTCGTGTTGGACACCTTCACCAGGAATCCTTGGAAAGGCTAATAGAGGGTGAGGAGGGGCTTCTCAAGTCATTCGAATAAAGCGATTCTCCAGGCAGCTTCTCCTAGTTAACTCTTGGAAAACTTGTTTGCTCTACCTTTTTCTTTGAATTAGTTTGTTTGGCTTCTTGTCTGGTGGAGAAGTTTTTCTGTGTGCTCATTCACTTCTTTCTATACTATTTCCTAAAATCACAACTAAAAACTAAAAAAAAAATTGTAAAACTTCATGGTATAATTAAAATTAATTCATCATTTTTTTTAAAAAACTACAAAATGAATTTGCATGAATTTTTGCACAGTTTGAACTCCTCGAAAAACCTCTTCTTCTGCAGTGTATATGATTTTTAACATGCTCTATCTCCTCTCAGTATAAGAAAATAATTCGAGTCCTTAAATGACAAACAGGCCCTCATTTCTTAAATTTCTTTTTATGAATGAACAAATCTCTTAACTGGTTCTCCAGTTAGTAACAAATGAGTAATAAGAAAAACAGAGAGCTTTCCAGATCTCAACTAATTACAGGTCATAAAATATTGAGAATCACATTTACTTGAGTAAGGCACCATATGGATACATTAATATAGCATCATTCTGTTGTCTGTACTATTTCCTCATGAATATCAGAAGGAAAAGCATACATTTGTTAGCCAATATAAAAAGAATCCATGGTGATTGGTCATTTTCTCAGTCTTCTCTCAATCACTCTTATAACCACAGCTTTGTCTATGCTCCCTTTGAGCAGTAACCTCTATGATTGTCAGCATGGAAAACAGAACAACACTAGAAAAAAGGACCCTGCACACTCTGCCCTATTCCTCACTAAGCACATTGCTTAGTGACAGCTGGTTGTCACTAAATATGTGAAGAGGAGATGGGAAGTTCCTTATGCTTACTTTCTGCTAATAAAAATGTTTTGTGGTTTTTTGTTTTTGTTTTTGTTTTTGTTTTTCAGTTTTTGTTTTCCTTTCAAAGCTCCTAAAATGGAAAACGATTAGGATTGGTACTTGTTAATTTTTCACAATGAAGAGTATATTAAATATAAAAACTGAGGCACACGCCGAGGTAATTAATAACTATTACAAGTTTTCACATGTCATTGATAAACTGGGCTTTTTATCAGTTGAGTTGTTTTTCTTACCAGTCCTTTAAATTTTCTTTCCACAGTAGCTATAGGAAGATGGAGAATAAATAAGAACCAATATACAAGGCTAAAAAAATGTAATGAGGTTTATCTGTACTCTCTTGGTGTACAGTTCTGAAACCTTAAATTTTGCCTTCAAAAGTAGAAGTTGAAAGTTTGGGAAACAAGTGATTATTTTATTTTCTTAGTTTGAAGAACTGGGACAGTGGAATTCAATTTTCCTCACACTCTGCAAGGAATCTACATTGCAAAGGGTAGGAAGAATTGCCACGGTTATGTGGGCAATTCTTGTCATTGTACGTTTCAGTGAAGAGATTTTTATTCTAAGCATTGTTTTCTATTCTTCCCTTTGTTTTCTGCCACAATTCCTACTTCTCTGCACTGGAGGACCTGAGTTCAATTCTTTAGAACTGTCATTAAATCCTTTCTGAAGGTTTGAACTAGTCCAAGAATTGCCTGATTGAGCAGTTTGATTGTTCTGTTCTACCTTATTATTTGATTACTCTTTTGAGTGATCATCATTTTTTTTTCCCCCCCTTTTTTTTGTCTTTTTTCGTGTCCAGCAACGGACTGCAACCCTCAGTGTCGCGCCCGTACCGGACCGGGAACGGCAACAACCAATTCTGTCTTTTATGAGTAAACACAATTTTTTTCTTCTTTCAATCATATGAAGACTTTTTGATTACAGAAAAGCAAAAAACTTGAATATTGACTTCTGAAACAATTAGGATGGCTTTTTTCCCGTTTATAAAACATATTTGAGAAGTAGAAGATTACATTTTGAGTTGTGTTTATAGATTCTAGTATGAATAAAAGTGAGTTATATAAGGAAAAACCCCAGAAAACATGGGTTGATTTATATTTTTGTCCAATAGTCTCAACCTAACACAATATCTATGTCTACACCTATCAATATATAGAATGTCATGCTGTTTGTAAAAGAGATTTTATAGAATCCCTTTGAATTTGACAGAAACTCCAGAAATTGAGTTAGGTAGATATGATTATATCAATGAAAAGTCAAAAAGGACAGATATGGTTTCAAAAACTGACGTTTAGATTTCAAGCGATTTTTTATGAGATTGTATAAAGAATAAGTGTACAAATTTCTATGATTCTAAATATTCTGTTCTTTCCAAGATAGTAGGTTTTACTATATTTTTTCACAATTTTTAATTTTGTTGAGCTTTTTTAAAACACCCATGCAAAGTAGAGTATAAAAATTAAAATAAATTTTTAAATATAATTGAGCCCTATATTTCCTTGAGAAAGCTAGAGATTCCATACAGAATCTCATATTTGTATTGCTTTTTCATTACATAAGTAATACAGGAATACTTTATAAATTATTCCAAAACCTAGAAGTATATGAATTAGTAAGTATGTAAATTCCTTACTTATTTACTGCTACTTGATTTTTTTCCCCTTAAAATGTATCTTGAAGTTCTTTCCGTATAATTTATTTCATTTTTTAATCATGTCATGGTTTCCCATAATGGAGATATAATATAAATTTATTTACAATTTCCTCATCGTTGAGAATTTTGTCCATATTTTTACTATTAATAAATTATGCTTCAATGAACTTTTTTCATCTACCTGTACACATGAGAATTTGTAACATATTTTTCTAGAGACAGAATTAGTGGTTCACCATCATGCCCACTTTTGAGTTTGACACATCCTGCTACAGAACCCTCCCCATCAGCAACATATAAGTGACCCCTTGTCTCTACCAGTGCCAAACCAGAGATAATCAATAATAATTATTACACTATTATTTCAATTTTTATTTCCTTGATTATCTAGTAATGCTGATCAGCTTTTCAAATATTTATTTTTTTCTCAGAATTACCTATCCCTATGTTTTTACTATTTTTCGATAATGTTGTTTTTTTCTTATTGGTATGTAGAAATACTTCATATAATCTAGTTGAAACCTAAACATAAAGGAGGGAGAATGGTGGGGTAACTTCCCAGTCAATGTTTTTTCAACTACAATAAAGGCGTCTTCCTCATTGTAAGGGCTGAATCATTGTTAGATGTTTTTAATAACTTTCTAGACTCTGTATCTAAATCCACAGTGCTCTTTCTAAACAAGTCTGTTATTAAGATTCTTTATGGAGTACAAAAGCACAAAATAGAATAGACGAGTTCTAAAAATGTTAACTGTATGTATTTCTATTACCACATTGGCCAATCCCTAAAAGGAATCTTTAAAAGGGTCTGTGGGCACTTGTCACATTTTAAGTAGAAACTCATTATTTGGTTCATTTAATCAAAACTGATGAAGATAATTTTCTCAGGCTTCCTCTCCAAATATGTATCTATCTGATTTATCTAAAATTACTTTTTGTGTGAAATAATTTAACCAGATAATTGCTGATCTCTAATAAATTTATTCTTTGTAGATATAACTAATATATCTGAAAGAATTTTAAGTAGAAACTCATTATTTGGTTCATTTAATCAAAACTGATGAAGATAATTTTCTCAGGCTTCCTCTCCAAAAATGTATCTATCTGATTTATCTAAAATTACTTTTTGTGTGAAATAATTTAATCAGATAATTGCTGATCTCTAATAAATTTATTCTTTGTAGATATAACTAATATATCTGAAAGATTTATGGGAATTCATTTTCAAATTTAACTGGTAGACTATTTCAAGATTACCAGTAAGTTTTGTGGAGTTACAGTAATTTCTCTATTAAAAATTTTAGTTTTATTGTTAATAATTTGAGTACACGTATATATATCTGTTTGCATATTTTATCAAACAGAGAAAGATTATTTAGGGAATTGGGGGAAAGATGAACCCAAATCTGATCAGAAGATATAACTTGCTCTTGAAGCACAAGAATCTAGTACGGATACTAGTGTCCATGCAGACAGATATTGATAGGTGGTTTTCTTTTATTGAAGAATATGTAAAGACTTTTTTCCCTTATAATTTTCTCATCCTTGTAATTCCCTAAAATTCCTAATAATCTCCAAAGACTCCTGAATCCTTTCATCACTTTGCTCTTTTAATCTGTCTTGAAGTTGTTTATGCTATTGCTCTTTTATTTCAAAACTTGCTTCTCACCCACTTGATCTGCTAATTGGGGTTTACCTTCTGAGGCCCTTGGAGCTGCTTGTCCTTGCCAGCTGGCCCTGTGTGCTCTCAATGTGCTTCTTTAACTCACCCTCGGCCTTTTCATCTTTCAGTTCATATCACCTCTTTTGTTCTTCTCTTCTTCAGCCGCACTGGGCTTGTTTTATTTTGCGTCCACAGACAAAAAATGCCCTCATGACAAGAAATGTCGCTGCTAATCTTATTTTCCATTTCTAATGTGTATTTTATTAAATTTTGTTTTTTATTTCTTAATCTACATACTGACACAGTGCCAGGTTTATTTCAAGATTTTTAACTCAGTCAAAACCAACTGGTATGTGTTAAACTAGGAGAAAAGATGAAATCAAAGAGAATGAGAATTACCAGAAATGAACAGCACTTTCTGGATGAAGGACTTTGGTAATTGAATTGTTACACAGCCACTAGGTGTAGAGAAAGGAATACAAAATTCCCAAGATAAAACTGAAAAGAATCATTGAGTCTGTTAAATTAGATTTGAATAATTTCCTCCTGTAATAGAACCTTTCCCTATAAGAAAGCATCATATGACTGAACCTCAAAAGAAAATTACTGTCAGACCTAAAACTCCTTGTCACGTAGTAGCATTGCCAGAAATGTAGATCAGTAAGTAATATCACCAGCTGCCTGGTTATGATTGACCATCAGCATCAGGAAACAAACGTATTACACAGGTATTAGGTTTAGGGGGATTACTTTTTCTATATTTGTGAGTAGGAATGAGTAAATGGAGAGAATACATTTTTTTTCTACTTCTGACATTTTACTATTGAATATGTTGAGGCCAGCCTGGAATTTTAAAATCTCTTGAAAATATACATTTAGCATTTCTATTACATGCTAACTCTTTGCACATTTTGGTGTAAATGCTTATTTGTTTAAATAACTCTACATGTGTGGATATGTGCTAGAAGGTAAGGAAAAAGAAAGATAGGGACAAATAGGTTTACTGTGCTGCTCTGGAAGGAACTATTAATTTTTTAATAAAGAAAAAATGGAATTAAATATTAAATGCAATAAGACATACTGGTTCAATTTGGAACACAATAGTGCATTGCAATGATCTTTTCCAAAGGCAGAAGTAATCACTGAATAATTCTAGTGTTTCTGAAAAATTATTTATATCTTACAGGCTTTCAAAATAATTTACTCTTGTTTGACACTTGGAGAATGCCTTCTTCAAGTGCTTTAAGACAGTCTTTGGAGGCCAGATCCCTTGTTTCAGCAAATCCTTACAGCTGAAACAAGGGTTTGGGTTTGCTGGTCTTCCTCAAGAATAACAGCTTTGGGTTGGATTCTGAAGTAAAAAAAAAGAAAGTATGAATTTTAATTTTTTTCCTATAAAATATGGTAAAGAAAACAAACAAAACAAAGCTGGATAAAATTCAAGTGCATTCTTATGTAGTATAGATAGACTTTTATGTAGTTAGATAATAAAAAATATTAATCTTTTTCAATCCATTCTATGAAGAGATATATCTCATCAAAAGTATGTTGTCTTTTACTCATATTTCGAGGTAATTTGACTATTTCCATTTCAAAAATCACAGTTGCCTCAAGGGATTTTGCTAGTTACGTCTTTGCTAGTTATGTGAAAGAGGAGAATTTATGTTAAGGCAATGCTAATATCTCTGCATTTTTGAGGATTAGCAATTGACTAGTAGATAAGTGATACTCACAAAAGTCTAAGTGCACATTGAACTCATAGGGCTATTATTTTTTTAACGGGAGCAGGCCTGCTATGTCTGCTTCCAGGGCCATGCAATTTGTCAGTGTAATTAAGAAAGGCTCAGGACCGGAATAGCAAGTGATGAGTCAAGTCCTCAACTCAGGTCCAGTGTTGGAGATGGTGAAAACGCCTGCTTGCTCAAGGATCTGGACTCCAGCTCTCCTGTCACTGCTCTGTAATTTCCCAAATGTTAAAAATGTGCAATTGGAGTTACATTCAATGTGACTGGTGCACAGGATAACAATGTCAATAAAAAGGAATCACAATACACACAATGGCTGGATTCACATATTTTACAACAAACTTGGGAGAGTGACAGTAGCTAAAGAAAAATGACATCTAATTTTATTTTTGACATATAACCTATATAACATATAGCTGAATATGGAGAAAAATACATTTTCTTATGCATCTGATTGCAGAGGAAGGGATTCAGAACACTTTTGAAGGCCTTATAGTTGTTGACATGGAGCAAAAATATGGGATTTTCAGGATATAAATGTTTTTCATTTCATCCAAACTGGTGAATGTGTCCTCTCTGCCTTTTCAATTGACAGTGATATTGCCTTTTAGATGACTGAGGATGTTTTTCTTCTAGGAGCTCAGATCATAATAATATAACATTTATGTCAGACCTTACAATTTACAAAAATCTTCACATTCATCATCCATTTAGTATGGCCTTTGTTGTGTGTGCCATGCAATTTATTCCTTAATATTTAAGCAGTAAAAGGAAAACAGATTATCTAGTGTAGTTTAGTATTCTCTAATCTATTTCATACTGTTTTTTGTAAACCAGATTACTGGTTCCATAAAAATCTCCAAATTTAGAAACCATAAAAAGAATAAATGGACTAATCAATTAAAATGCATACTAAAGTTTGTGTTTCTATGTTGGGTAACATAAAACCCAGACAGAATGATGAGGAGAATAATGACACAACTGCATGAAATGTTTTCATTGTTATCTGTATCTCCCCCCCCCCCCCCCCCCCTAGTGTAGTTTAGTATTCTCTAATCTATTTCATACTGTTTTTTGTAAACCAGATTACTGGTTCCATAAAAATCTCCAAATTTAGAAACCATAAAAAGAATAAATGGACTAATCAATTAAAATGCATACTAAAGTTTGTGTTTCTATGTTGGGTAACATAAAACCCAGACAGAATGATGAGGAGAATAATGACACAACTGCATGAAATGTTTTCATTGTTATCTGTATCTCCCGCCCCCCCCCCCCAACAATTTTCTTCTCCTGATGAAACTTTCTTCATTCAGACAGCTAAGCATTCACTTTCTTTGCTTCAGGAAAGGGATAAGACCAAAGAAAGCAGAGAATACAAAGTACACTGATTCTAGAGTTTTGATATTCAAATAAGCCAATTCAAATTGATAGCCAATAATTATGGATCCTCCTTACATCTGAGACTCCAACAAGAAAATTAGAATTGAAAGAGAAATAACTGTGTCCAAAAATAAATAAATAAACAAATAAAGAGATAGTGTGGATTCCTAAAGAACCTAGTATTGGGAGCCATTGCTTGCAAGAAATGAGTCTGGATAAAGTGCTGAGGTTTCTGGGGATTTTGAGCACATGGACCTGCCCTTCCCTTTCTGAACAGAGCACAGACAACATCGGGGCCCACTGAAGAAGTGGCTATGAGGTGTTCCTAGTCAGGGATGAACAGATGGATCCAGAAAGTTTCACGCACTCCAGTATGGTTCCCAAATAACAGAAAGAACCCTCATTTCTCTGGCCAGTTACATTAGCAAATGAGTGAAGAAGGGGTTTCTAAAGAGAGCCTGCAGTTTGGAAAAGGGATGCCTCAATTGTGCCTACACAGACTGATGATGTTTGTAGACCTGATGGAGCTAAGTACAGCCAAAGTCTCTGCTTAGATGATCCGACTTCCAGCCCTGGCACAGCCCCTTGAAACCTAACACAACCCTGGGTAAAGTTACGAGGAAACCTACTATGATTGAAATTATGCTTCGATTGCTGAGCTCCTGAAGACTAAACAAAATTCCTTAACAACAAGGTAAGAGAAGGTTGAGGCAAATCTAACAGAGCTTAGTTGTGAAAGCTGAGAAGGAAAGGTCTTCACACTGCTCCTTCCAGCCTGAGCCTGGGGAACTTTGCCCAGAAACTCCAGGTATGATGGGTATACAAGTGCTCCTAGGACTTGCTTTTTTCTCACTTTCAGTGTAATGTTTAGGGAGGTGGTGAGCATGACAACAGGAAGCAAACCCTGAGTAGAGAAGGTCTTAGAAAACTTGGCAGAGTTTCTGCATGCCTGGAGTGGCATGGGAGGAGCAGAAGATGTATACAAGTGACAGAGAGGAATCGATTGAACCTGAGCTCCATTGAGTTTAATTGGGCCTAGGGAAAAAATGGTCCTGTGGACCCAAGAGACATACTAATGTATTAGAAAATCTGGGATTACCTTAACAGTTTAGAAAGAGGAATGATTCAGCATAATTTGCATGAGCTAATACTGAAGGCTAGATGTGAACAGACACACCTCAGTGGATGCTGGGGGACAGTGAATGATCCAGGCAGAATGCACCATCACTCTTGGGCACTTAACTCCCCTGATCTGTGAACATATTCCAGAAGTAGTATAAAGGAGAATGAGGAGATTTGGTTAACTGCCTAAAATTAGGTTCTACTACAGGGAGGAATGTGGACTCAGTGACTAATTTTGTAGAAAACTGGAGTTACATTTCTTGATCAAATAACTTTGTGGAATATGTTTCATAATGCTTTTTAATGACATGTCATTTTACAGTTTTCAAAGCATATTTTATTTCAAGTGCACATCAGCTGCAGTAGGTGCTAGCAAAAGATATTTTATTTTACTCACGCTGTTAAAATGGAGTCTTTAAAATTGAGACTTCTGAAATTAGGCATTTTAAATGCCTCCGAAATTAGAATCTCTGTTCTTACTTTTCCAAAATTTTAGAATATTCTAGTAGTCTGAAAATCTCTCTGGACCTTAATGCTGTTCAGACGTTTTTGATTAATAGCTATTCTTGATCAGAATCATTTAGGAAATCAGTACAATAATGAGATCATTTTGGTGTGAATTTAGGAGCTAGTCATCAGAAGTCAATTACAATCCTTATATTGCCATTATGTGGCTTTTAAAATAGATTGTTATTTTGCCTGGATCTGTTGTCATGAAAAAGAATTTTAAAGTTATAACTATGAATCTCTTTATCATAGGAAATTGTTAATTTATGATTTTATGCCTAAAAAAAAACATATTTCCTAAAGCAGGAACATTTTATTTAGGCTTGGTAAATGTTAAAATACAATCTACATAGAATGAAATTAAAGTACTGACATATTTGTTATTAATTTAAGAGACTGAAAAATTAAGTGAAACTAAAATAAAAATTTAAATGAAAAGCTTTCATATGCACTGGGCCAAAGGAGTTCCCAGTTATTTGTAATTAAATATTTAATGTTGCTTATATGTGATTACTGTGATGTAATTATGAGGTCATGGCATAAAGTAATGAATAATTATAAGTTGTTTAAGGTGGTATCTTATTAGTCTTAGATCATATTTTAATGGGTTTGAATAAATATTGTATAATATACTAAGCTTCATATGTTTGAATTTTATCTCATGGTTTGTTATGTGGATTTTAATTTCATATTCTGAATGTAGTTTTCTGATTCAGAATTTTTTGTACTTTTGCTAGTGTTATGCTTTTGTGGAACTATGTTTTAAAAATTCACATTCAAATAATTTTTCTTGTTTCAATTCCTCATATGATGACAGTTCTATAAAAAATACCATTTTAAAATGTGCTGCCTATTACTCCCATGTCTAATTTCTTTTCATTCAGTTTAGCTGATGGCAGCATAATTTTGAGTTTCCCAAGAGTGCCAGTTGGTTTATTTCAGTTGGAAGCTAAATTTTACAGCAATTTATGGAAACTCAAGGAAATTCACATTATTCAATTATTTGACTCTCCCAACAGCCACATCTTCCTCATGAGCAAGGATCTGTGTGTAGCAATATCTAAATACCTCTAAGTGGACCTGAAAAGAACATAAAAAACAGATAAATACATGCAGGAGCCCGAGTGATCTTTTAAAAGTTCAAATACCATCATATTACTTCCCTCTTAACACATATGAAGGCTTCTTGTGGCATTAGAATAAAGTGGGAAAAAAACACACTCATTATTACCTATAAGTCATGTCATGACCTGTTCCCTGCTGACTGCTCAAACTTCACCTGATATCTCTTTATCTCTTCCTGCAGCTTTGTTGACCTTTTCCTTTCTTTTTTTAAAAATTTTAACTTCTCAATATACATTGTAGTTGATTTTTGTGAACCTTTCCCCGTTCTTCTTCCCCCCTCCCTCTCTCCCTTCCTCCCCACCTACATCACATCTGTTCACTTGTCTTAACAAGTTCAAGGAATTGTTGTGATTTGTGGGTCTTGTGGACATTTGTCAATTCCTTCTGTCTCATGCCCTTTCCTGCCTTAGTGTCTTTGTAGGTACCTATTCCCAATGCCTAAAAACTCTTCTTACTAGCCTTTTTAATCTGGCTAATTCTTATGTGTCTTTCAATTCTCAGCTTAAAATGTCACTTTTTCTGTGGAAACTCTTCTGACACTCCAGACAGAATTAGGTTATTGCTCCTGAATAGGACTTTTCATGGCTATTTCCTACCACCTACCTCAGATCTTGACACATTACGGGCATTCGAAGAATGCTTCACTGAGGGAACTTGGAATTCTGAAGACTCAGACTGTATTTCTTAAAACATCTTAATGTGGGAGTTACTGAAATCTCAGTTTTCCATTTTACTACTGCATCATATTTCCTACTCTTGCAACTGTAAGCTTCCATTCCAATTTAGTATCTAGGTAATGTTCAAGAGCTCTTGATCTCCAAATTTATTGCTCTAACCTTCAAATTCCAAGTCTCTCATATTTTCCCTCTTTCCTGATACCCATCATAGGGACTGATTGGAAAGTACAGAGCTGGGAGGAAGCTGACCAGAGAAGCTCACACATACCTCTGAAAAATTCCATATTTAAGGGCCCCAGTGCTTAGGCAATAGAACATGCTTCGTTTTGGCTAAGGTATAGGATCGACTTCCTAACATGTTTTGGGGCCTGATATAAATGGGTGAGAAAGTATGAGGACAGATTAATCAGTCTGTAAATCTACCCAGTTGTTCAATGGCAACCATTACATCATGTTATATTTATATGTGTGGAAAAATAAATTGTGATTCTAATAATACATTTTCTTTTGCATAATTTTATTTTCTAACTTAAGTTTCTTTCCCTTTTGTAATTCATTGATCCATGAGAGTCCCCGCGGCCCAGTTGGCTAAACAGCAGTCTGGAAACTCAGGTTATGTGTAGCCCATTCCCTGTTGGGCTTTTAATTTGCTGTGTAACCTTGAACGTGCTTCTTAATATCTCTATGCTTCAATGTCAGAATCTGTAAAAGAGTGGAAAAAAGTATTAAACTGCAGGCATATTTGTGAGGAAAGACTAGTAAATGTGGTTGAATAGCACTTTGAAAATATAAAGTCTTAACCATAAGAAAAAGAGGAAATAAGCCAAACCCTAGAACAACTGAGAATGGCTTTAAATGTACTTAGTTGTTGATGGAGAGATTTAGGTTTGATGTGAGAAAAATTTTCCTGACAGTGGGTTGTTAAAATAGGCTACTTCTTTGGCTTATAACATTTTCCTGCTGTTTCACATTTTATTATGTCAATGCCAATCTCCAGTCAAGGTGTATGTGGAAGCTGTAAAACACAAACTGCACCATACTATAACCAGTTATATGAGAGATGGCAAGGTGTTGAGTGAGCAGCCTTCATTAGCAGTCAATTTCCTTCTGTTTTAGACAATTACTAGGCTGATAACTGGGCAGAATTTGTCAAGTAAATAATGTCTTTTGATAGCTCTAGAATTTCACAGATTAAAGTATTGCTCTTCCTAAGAATATTTACTACTTTTTAATAATAGTCAACCCAGAAATCTGAAATTGTAGAAATTTAGACACTTGAATGCAGGGAAAGGGTATTTTTATTTACTTACTTTTGAACAAAGATGTTTCTTGGGGCTGTGCAGAAACACAGAAGCTACATCCTAAAAGGCCACTTGTTTTCATCTTACTTCCCAATTTATCAACAGGTCTGTTTAACCTTTTTTTTATTTTTATTTTTTGAGTACATGGTAAAGAGTTGGCCGCTGAGAACGGATGATTTTCTGGAGGGAAAGATTAAAACAATAATTTAGGAATTAAAATCTGTGCATGAAATATTGTTTAAAGGGATTTTAAAGATTACTTTTAGAGGTCACATAATGAATTCATGGAAACACATTAGTTTCCAGAATGCTAATATTGTTCTCTTAAATATTAATATTAAAGTTTATTAGATCTACTTTTTTCTAGTTAGAACATCAGTTTTCTATATGTGTGCATGAACAGAGACCATACCTTTGAAATCAAATAATGTTTTTGCATGATACCTGAGCACTGTTAAGATGTTGCTAATACTATCAAAGATATCAATAAGATATAAAATATAATATAAAAATTCTACTGCATTATCATATTGTTAAGAGGATTGTTTTGCATTTTTGAAGATTGTCCTAGATATGTCAATAAACTCTGATGGATGTGCATAATATTTCTATCAGCTTATCAGAAGTAAATCTTGTGTTACTTACAGAGAAGAAAGAAGCCTGAATATTGCGGATCACTTTGATTTATTCATAGCTTTTATATTGAAATATTCAGTAATTTATCTCGTTTCAGTCCCTAACTTGACCTTTCCTGATGAAGACCTTTAAAATAATTTAGAAACATGATTCTCAATAAATTATTAAATTTGTAGTCTTTCCTAACTGAAATCTAAATTTCTAGGCATATAGTTTTTAATTATGACTATTGTTAAATTAAATTAAATTTGGCATAAAGCTGTCTCGGTACATAGCAAACTGTAACCTGACTTTGCAGCAAACAAACTACAATGTAACTTAAGGGATATATTCTTTTTTTTTTTTTCCTTTTTGTCTTTTTTTCGTGACCGGTAACGGGATCGCAACCCTCAGTGTCGTGCCCGCATCGCGCTCAACCAGTGAGCGGACCGGTCTGTATATGGGATCCGAACCCTCGGCGAGAGCGCCGCCATGTTCCCAAGCGCCGCACTCTACCGAGTGAGCCACCAGGCCGGCCCCAAGGGATATATTCTTGTAATGAATAGTTGAGTCTCAGTGAGTCACAGCAGCTGAGCTTCCCAAGCGCCGCACTCTACCGAGTGAGCCACCAGGCTGGCCCCAAGGGATATATTCTTGTAATGAATAGTTGAGTCTCAGTGAGTCACAGCAGCTGAGCTTCATCCAATCACAGGCTTGTCAGTTGATCAGACCATATACATATAAAGTCAAATGCCTCATCACACCATGTCCAAGTAAGGCAAATGCCTAGCTGTAACCAAGTAAGCTGTTTCTGTATGTCACTTCCTTTTCCATTCTGTAAATACTGCCTGCCACATTGTTGGGTGGAGCTCTCTGAACCTCTCCTGGTTCTGGGTAGTCCCTAATTCATGAACTGCTCTTTGCTCAAATAAACTCTGCTAAATTTAATTTGCCTAAAATTTTTCTTTTAACAGTATATTATCTTGCATTTCAATTGTTTGATTGTTGAAAATGTGGTTCAGACCTTCCTTAATGTATATATCACAGAAAACTTCTAGTTCCTGAGTTATGGCCGCTGCTCAACTGGATATCAAACTGAGAAGGTTTCACTCCTCACCCTCAGCCTTGAAGTGTTTTCTTGGTATGACCTTTGTCTTTCTGTTTTCAAACAGCAAATCTATAAAAGGCAATAATGACAGATTCTTTCCTTTGCATTATGTCACAATCAAAAGACTCCTAATTAATATCCAAGGTATTAATAACATTTTAGACTCTTCATGGAGTTTCTTTTATGATCAGGGAAAATATGTCATTTTCCAAGAGGAATATACACACTTTTCCTTTTAAAAGCGTAAGTTAAAATGAGGAAATCTTTAAAAGAGAGAGTGGGAGAAAAGCAGAGCCAATGAAGGCAGAAGCTGTATTTTACTTGGAAATCCAGGAAGAAATTTATAGTGCACTCTTTAAATAATATATTAGTTTGACCCCTGCTGTGTTACGTATTTTCATATATTTAATGTTAACTTGGGGACTAATTTAAGTTTGGACCAAGTTAGTCTTACCTGCATCTATACGAAGTGAAGTTGTAGCTACTCATAGGACAGGAAGGAGAAGAAGTAACATACATAAGTCAATCCTCTGAGACTAGTTGAGTCTTATAAACTTTGCTACAAAGCATTTGCTTTGTATAGGGTGTGAAGCAGCATTCTTCGATATTTGAAATTTCCTCATGTGGCATACATTCTATTGGTCATTAATATTAATACTTCTGTAATAAATATCATCACTAAAATTGAAATTATGTACTCAGTTACAATGGAAAGTGAAGAACTGATAATCATTTTGTGAAATATACTCTATTGGCTTGAAAATAAACAGCTAAGTAAATACCTTGCCTTCAAATTTAATCTATAGGAAAACTCTTTACTTTAGACCTGTTTTACAAATACCTGTCAGAAAATCAAGATTTGTTTTCCTTTTTGGTAAAAAATGACTAGTTGATGTTTACAAAGTATTTTGAAGGTGTAAAGTGCTGTGCAAGAACCAAGCCCAATAAAAAGTATTTTATACAGAATCGTAGAGCTGACTTGTACAGCAACCAGCTTTGTGAGTGAATGGAGCAGAGATGATTAAAATCAGCATCATTTGTAATTTAAAATACTGTGAACAACAAAGAAGATCCAACTATGGCTTTCATTTTGGCAGCCTGCAAATATAGATTGCTGAACAGCAGTAGCCTGTCAATATAAAGCATTTAGCACTTCACTAAGCAACTTGAGAGTTTTCTACTTTAGGAAAAAAAATATATGAAATCAGATTTGGTGTAACGTAATTTTGATGGATTAACTATGTCATTGTTAGAAAGAAAACTACAACTCAACAGTATCTAAGAAGAGAATCTTTGGTATACAACTTATCAGTACGGTGATTATTCAGAAAGATGAGACCCTATCCATGAAGGCTTCTATGAAGAGGGATGGTGACAGAATTCAATTGCACAGAAAACAAACAAAAAAAAACCCCAAACCAATTGTATTTATAAGAAAAGATTGAAAATACTTAAAAGATTGTTACTGGTGATCACAAGCCGCTCACATAAGGAGGAGCTTTGGAATGCAGATTTCCACAATCCTAGTTTCACAGAATGCAAAATATTTTATAATAAAGTAATAAATGTTGATTGAGGCTGCAAAATATTCTCAGAACTTTGGGGAATACTTTTACTTATTGTATTTTTATAATGTCACTTTAAGAAATAATTTAACTCTGCTCGTAGGGGTACAAAGATGAATAAGGCACAGATAATGAACTCACAGAAATAACAGTAGGGAAGTATAATAAATGTGTAAGTAAATATCTATACTACAAAAGAGAATATGGAAGTTATATAACTCAGATATTGATTTGATATTTTGGGAATTCAGGGGAGGAAATTTTGACTCCATCAGGGAAAATCAAAGAATACTTTTACTTGAGTGATATACTTCTGTTAATTATCAATCTACCGATATATTTATTTATCATCTATTATCGATCTAATTATCATCAATCAAATTGTTTCAGAGAAAAAGATTTAAGGTCACAACATCAATATAAGAAGATTTATTGATTCATTAATTCTAAATGTATTTATCCTGACTCATTTAAAATCAAAGGTCATGGGTTTAGAAAACTCATTAGTTGGTTAATAAATCAAGGTTGTGCATGTATGGTTCATAGATTAATTAATTCATTTATTCTTTTTTTTTTTTTTGTCTTTTGTCTTTTTCCGTGTCCGGCAGCGGATCACAACCCTCAGTGTTGCCCCCGTACCGGACCGGGGACCGGCAACGGGATCGCAACCCTCGGTGTTGCCCCTGCGCCTCGCTCAGCCAGTGAGCGGGAACCGGTCTGTATGTGGGATCCGAACCCTCGGGCGGGAGCGCCGCTGCGCTTCCCAAGTGGCGCACTTATCCAGTGCGCCACCAGGCCGGCCCCTTAATTTATTTTTTCTAGTACACATTACTTACACTATTATGATTGAGGATAATCTGAATATTTAAAAAAAGTTGCAACAAATGCTGTATTCCACAGATATGTACAATCAATTACATTTCAAGAAATTTTAAAAAAGCATAAAATGAGATACAAAAAAAAAGAGAAAAAGTTGCAGCAAGATGCATTTTTAATTTTTTACCTAAATTCTGGGAAGATAGGTTAAAGTCATTATGCTTCAATACTTTCATTGGCCAATGGACTTTCTCAATAACAAAAGTGAAGATATGACCTACCCAAAATGTAAAGAGAAGTAGATACTATAATAGTAGTAAAACTATCCTTTATTATCATTGTAATCCCTTTCACTGTTAATCTTATTCTTTATCTTGTGACCCTCACACTGTTAGGTTCTGTCCACTGCTTCTTAATCTTCCACCTTCCACATTCCTGTGTCCTCATCACTCACCAGTGTCCTTTGGCCTACTAGGGTTCATCATAACACTCTTCTAATACACACATCCAATATGAAATATTTGAAAAACTTAAAAATAGGAGGACATTAACAAAATCTCTCATGATCTCACTAGAGATAATAATTTTTAGATAGTTTGGTGCATAACCTTCAAACCATTATTTTCCATTTCTACTTTCTAAAAAAGAGGACATAATATTTTATAAGTATGTGTTTATCTAACCCAGTGTAATCAGCTTTCTAGATAATTTTTCTAGGAGGTGTTACTGGTGCCTTTTCATCATCTCTTAAATTCCAAGAAATAAGAAATAGCAAATGTATATGAATTTAGTTCAAGATGGAAGTGAGTTAATTCATAAAATCCAAAACTAGAATACTATGTTTGAACAATGTCAGCATTACTATTTGCCTAAAATATTTGAGTATGGAACCTGTATCCATTCATGAACAAATATTTATTGAATGCTCCTTAAATGCTGTGAGGAGCACTATATTCCAGAATGGAATTTAAAGTGATGGGTCACAGGAATGTTGCCTTATCAAGCCCTATTTGTGTGATCACGGAGTAACCATTTCTATACAAATCAGGTTCTTACTACACTTTGGGCTTCTTGGCTTTAGGACACAAGTCATTTTTTAATCAGTAGCACCCAACACAAAACATAATACAAATTGGGTGGTTAATGAATTAAATTGAATAACCAGGCAGTACTGGATAACTTTTTTTTTTTCTGTCTTTTTTCGTGACCGGCAACGGGATCGCAACCCTCAGTGTTGCCCCCGCTCCTCGCTCAGCCAGTGAGCCACCGGTCTGCACGTGAGATCCGAACCCTCGGAGGGAGCGCCGTCGCGCTTCCCAAGCGGCGCACTGTAGCAGTGCGCCACCGGGCCGGCCCTGTACTGGATAACTTTAAGATAACTTAAAGTCCAATTTGGATGGGATATTCCAAAGATACTTGAATCACTCATGACTAAAAAGAGAGCTACTAAATTGGTATTTTACATGTTAAGTGCTTACTCTGTGGCAATTAATGTGCTTTATAGATGTTGGCTGATATCACCTTCAAAAACCATAAGGGGTAAGGACCCTTTTTTTCATGGTTTTGTAATCAGATAACTAAGGTTCAGAATATTAAAGTGATTTTGTCAAGTTAATGTAGTAAGTAGGGAGCAGTAAGTGAACCCCATTGTAGTACCCGCTACACCAGACTGCCTCACAGATGGAACCTTACAGGAAGGTACCAAAGCTAAGAGAACTAGAATTTCCAGAACTTAAAATCAAAACCAGCTCGAAAATGATCTGAAAAGATCCTTAAATTGGTTTGCAGCATTTTGCAGGGTTGGGTTACGAATTCTGACATACTACTCTAGATGAAATAACTAAGCTTTGTTAAGCAGGCATAGGACATAACAGGGCATATTCTGTTACTGTGTTCTTTTCTCAATACTGCATTTTAAGAAAGCTATTCCTAAATTGGAATTTATCCCAAAAGAGAGTGAAGACTGAAAACAGTTTCTTTTAATAATTGAAGGGACAGGGTTTTAAAAGCTCAAGGAAGAGAATAAAACAATGTGTGTATGATATTAAATGAAGGTTATTTTCAGCATACAGAGGGTGCATTGGAGGTTGGGATGTTGGCGGAAATATGATCCTGTTCAAAATATTCCATGTTGTAGGGTGAATCTGTGTAGGTTTAAGTGGAACTGATTCCAATGTGACTGTTTGAGTCTTGAGTTCAGACTCAAGAACAATGGATGGAAATTCCTTGGCAACAGAATCTAACTATTTGTAAGGATTATCATTTTGACAATAATAGCTGTGTCTCCCACTAGAGGGCAGGTGACTGTGCCTTTGATCTTTCCAGTGCCTGTCTTTTAGTAACCTTTCATTGTTGGTTTATTAAATAAATGATTGGATATTCAAACAAACAGTTTAAAGAGCTACTTGATAAGGTATGGGTTTCTATAAGTATTTATGGAAGTTTCATCCCCAGTCTTGACCATTCAGTATACTGTGGAAGTATTTCTGAAGAACGTCATGTGAGAAAAGCCTCACATCAAGCAAAGTACAGAGGCTCTGCCACTCAAATCTTGTTGCCAGGTTGGAGTGTAGCTTAAAGTTGGACAATGAGCTAAGGATCCTGCTGAGATGCCAGATGAGTCCCCCTGCTTGGGGTGGGGCTGAGGCTGCAGATCAGCCTAAGAGCTTCCAGCTGTCAGGGAATAGGCAGGCCATTTACATGAGTAAGTCTTAGCTGACTTTGATATAAAAGATTTTAGCATTTTGATGAGTTAAGATTACTTGAACACTTGAACAAATAAAATTGCAGATCTTTTCATAAACTGTTAGTAATTACTAAAAAGAAATCATTTCCAGAAATACTATGTTCAAATCAGTGGCTCTCAAATATGACAGCATAACTCCCAACTGAGAGTATTAATTCTGATTTAGGAGTGGACTGAAATTATTTCTAAGTTAACTTTTGTCATTTAAAAAAATTAATCAGCTGCCTTCCTCTCTTTTTCTCATTAAAATGTAATGATACGATTTTTAAAATTTGGATGTTTTCTGATATATAGAAATATTTCTTCACTTATATTTATGAATGCCAGCAAAGTATTCTCTATAAAAGTGAAAATTTAATGAACTCTTTTAACTCTTCTGCTTACATTACAGTAAATAATTGTGTTTATTTTGATTATTTGATTGGAATGTCTATTATTTTTAGTTTCTAGGAAGCTAAGGGATCTTTTAATGTTTTTTTAAAGTGAAAAAAAAAATTGTTCCCACTGTATTCTCCTCCTGTTTCCAAACTTCAAATTTTAGCTGACTACCTTGCAGCTCAGCTCAAAGTCTAGATTCCTATGCTTATGGTCATATGAACAAATTTTTACCAATGAGAACCAAGGATTATATGCAACTTTTAGGAAATATCCTCAAAGAGAATGAGATTTCCATTCTTATTTCCTTTTCTTTTTCCTGTTATATGGATATGATGACTAGCATGCAAGCAGCCATCCTGTGAGATGAGGTGACACTAAGGAGGGAGGATTATCAGGAAGCTAAGCACAGCTCTGGACTACCTAAATCGAATAAACGTACCTCCTACTTTTTCAGTGTTGTTATTGTTCTTGCCATTGTTATTGTTATATGTAACTGAACGTAATGCTGATATATCAGAAAATTCAACTGTCATGAATGAGCACACCCACATACGTATCACTTACACACACACTTGCTCTCACATTTGTGTAACACTGTTGTAATTGATTTGTACTGAAGCTGCTCAGTAACCTTTACAGTTCTGACAGCGATTAAAGTTTGCCAAATACCTTTGGCAATTTGAACTGTCACTAATTGACACCAATGACTGATGTATTTCCAGATCTTACCTTCTGGTGAAGAAGAAAGCTGCCCCTAAATCCCTCTCTAAATAGTACTTTATAAGTTGTTGAAATACGTGTCTGGAAAATAAATCATGTATAGACAAGAGAATTTTAAAAAATAACATCAAATTTTTAAATTTAAATAAAATTCAGTCTTGGCACTTTGAAATCTGAAATAATATAATCAATTTTGTGATAAATATTATTCCATTTAAAAAACACTGCAGTTTAAGCTGTTTGTTCAAATTATGTGGATTGGGATGGAGTGAATTGAGTCATAATTCCTTGCTTCTGCTTTGTGGTCTGATACCTTTTTATCCCATGGGTTTGCTTTTCGACGTAGACTTGACTTCAATTAGTTACCTGAAATATTGCTGGGTACCATTCATGGAATCTGGAGCCAAAGGCTCCCACATTGCCTTTGGGTGCTAAGAGTATTGTGCTAATATTTTAATTTGAGGTCATGCTTATTCCTTATTCATGCTGTTCACAAAGTGGCTGCTAAATATACTCCTGTATTAAGAATTCCTGCTGTTAGAGTAGGTGTACCAAATAAAATCCAAATCATGCATAAATGCTCCAAAGGGAAATTGGGCAAAGTCTGTGAACTCTTTTTTTTTTAAGTGTTAGAAATATTTTAAGAACATCTTTAGTAGAAGCATCTAAATTACTTTTCTATCTAAGTCTTGTTTTAAACAAGAGGATTGTGTAAAGATTTTTGTGACTCTAAGAAGATCTAGGAAAAGAAAATAATTGAAAAAACAATTTACATCAAAAGTAATTCTAGCTAATGGTTCTTAAAAGCCATGTGTTACAAATAACATCTGAAAGAGTTGTAGAGAAGATTTGCAACTCACTATTGTACTAAAGTTTCCAATAAATGTATGGTTACCATGTATACATAATATAAGTCTGTACTTATAACTGTTCATCCATACAGATTGGTCATATAGTGGAGAGAAAAAGTGGGTTTTGCAATTTATTTTAGCTGATTCTGATGTGGAGCTTGGAGCCTAGTTTGAAGAAACTGATTTGTTTTTTCACATCACAAATAGGTAGGTCTATGTCATACACACACACACACACACGCGTATGAGGGTACTTCAAATCGCTTGTGGAAAAGTAGAATTATAATATAATATGAGGGGATGGTTCCGCAGCAGGCGGGTCCCGGCCAGCGGCGGTGAGGGAGGTGGCAGGTGGAGAGGAGGTGGCGGGGGGCATGGAGCGGCCTCGGAGGGCTCTGGAGCGGACGGTGACAGAAGCAAAGGACAGCTCCCGGGCCTAGCAGCCGAGCCTGCTCCGGCGTGCAGCTCCCTCGGCCTGGAAACCCCAGCCGCGTCGTCTTCGGCCTCCTGCTCGTCCCCAGCCTTTGCCCGCAGCATGCCCACCCCTCCCCACCGCGGGCTGCCCCTCTCCGGGTTCCCGTTCACCTCCGTCACACTGTGAAGTGCTTCAGCCTCCGGAGCTCCGCCTTGGGACGGTGTGACCTCTCTGTACCTCAGGTCCGCTTCTGTAGAACAGCCTCCTTCGTCGGGACCTTGTAGGATGTCATGAGTTGGTGCACGTAAAGCGTTCAGCACCGTGTCTGCCACTTAGCGAGTGCTCAAGAAACGTTAGCTGTTGTCAGCCCTTAAGACGGGGTCTGGCAGGACACATAAGAAATAAAAGATACACTGGAAAGATGGCGACGGGTCTGAGCGGCCGTGCTCCACTTAGCGAGTGCTCAAGAAACGTTAGCTGTTGTCAGCCCTTAAGACGGGGTCTGGCAGGTGGGTGTCACTAAGTGTTTATTGCTTAAATGGGTGAATGAAAGTTGAACGGGATATTGTGGGAAACATTAACCCCAGAGTGCGTGTGTGTGGGTGATAAGGCATTTGGTAGGTGCTCAATAAATGTAAGACTCACTTTCACTGTGGAAGTGAGCCTGGAATACATGATGTATCAGTTTGTAGGGCTGCCATAAAATGCCACAGACCAGTGATTTCAACAACTGAAATGTATTTTTCTACAGTTCTGGAGGTTAGAAGTCCAAGATCAAGGTGTCATCGGGTTTGATTTCTTCTGAGGACTCTCTCCTTGACGTGCAGATGGCCACCTTCTTGCTGTGCCCTTAAGTGGTCATAACTGTGCTCTGATGTCTCTCTTTATATCCAAATTTCCTCTTATAAGAACATCGGTCATATTGGATTAGGACCCACCCTAATGGCCTCATTTTAACTTAATTACCTCTTTAAAGGCCTCATCTCCAAATACTGTCACATTCTGAGGTACTGGGGGAACGCAGTTCAGAAGGAACTCATCAGAATGAACAAGGGGGCAAGTATTTTCCAACAGAAGTGACAGACTAGTCAAGAGGTTTAAAATCAGTGCTAGAGGAGTTTTTTGTGTGTGCAGGGCTCCTTTATGTACCTCATTCTTGTTTGTGTATGCCGCCAAGGGAAGAACTTCCCTTTTGCCCTCTGAAGCTCCACTAAAAAAGTCAACTGGCAAACTCAGATTAATATGAAGAAAAGGGCATAAATGTTATCTTAATATGCTGGGGAAAGGCAATGCATAGGGTGATCTCAAGAGAGTGATTTTCAAATAACCCGATGGGGTACAGAAGCTTCCATACCAGTCTTCATAAGGGAGGGGGGTTGGGGTATTCCTGTTCCTGGCTGAAACTACAATGGCCTGGGACCTGGTCAGGTTATCTATTGCTGTGCAACACACTACCCTCAAACTTAGTGAGTTAAAAACTATTCTATCTCACAGTTTGGGGTGTTAAGAATTCAGGCAAGTGTCAACTGGGCAATTCTTCAGTTCCACGTGGTGACCCCTGGAGTCACTCAGTGGTATTCAGCTGGAGAAGGGGCTGCCTTGGAGAGTTCAAAATGGCTTCCTTGGGAAGGGATGGCTGGAAGGCTGGGCCTGGTTGGGACCAGATGAGCCTTCTACCTTTCATGTGTCCTCTCCAGTTGGGTATCTTACAGGTGGCTTAGGCCTCCCAGAGCCAGTGCTCCAAAAGAACACTGTGGAAGCTGTTAACTCTTAAGGCCTGGGCCCGTAAATAAGCGCAGCTGTATATAGTCTTACTCTCACTGTGTTCTACTAATGAAGGCAGAGGCTGCTGAGATTCAAGGGAAGGAGACCTAGACCTCACAATCCCATGGGAGGATCATCAAAGAATTTGTGGCCATCTTTAAATCACCAAGTTTCTCATTGTCTTCATCTGTAAAATAAGGATAATAGCAGTACCTATCTTACAGTTATTTATGGGGGTTAAATGACTTAATAAGTGTAAAGGGCTTAGAATAGTGCCTGGTATATAGGAAACATTTTATAAATATTTGTCATAATTATTATTATTAGGTACAGTATGCATTATTATTTATAGTTGTTATTTACAGGACACATAAGAAATAAAAGATACAAATTCATCTTCCAGAGTTTTTTACAGGTTGAGTATTTCTTATCTGAACGCTTAGGATCAGAAGTGTTTTGGATTTCAGATTTTTTTGGATTTTAGAATACTCACTTTATACAAGTTGAGCATCCTTAATCCAAAAATCCAAAATGCAAAATGATCCAATGAATGTCAGATTTTCAGATTAGGGATGCTCCAGCTGTATAACCTTATCGGGGTGGTACAGGATTGACATCATGAAGTAATTTAGAGAACTTACACAAAATAGAATAGTTATAATTTTTGTAGTAAAAGTAAATCGTAGAACAGTTCTTAACTTTGTATATTATCATAACTCGGGGTCATTCCGGATAATTTTTTCCTTTATCATTTCTGTAGAGCTAGAAAATGTCTAATGTATATTCAGAATATTTGCTGCATTTTTACATTTAAGTCTGTGGAAAAAGGTTTTGTGTTTTGGTTTTTGATGTCTCTTTTCCCATGGAAGATTTTGTAGCATAAGACTCTGGGGTTTAGGAACCAGGATTCAAATCCTGGCTTTGGCACATAACAGTTTTATAATGTTGGACAAGTTATTTAAACTCCCTATTTCTCGATTTCTTCACTTGTCAATAGCGATAATTGCGTTCTTGTTGAATTGTCTGAGTTAATGGATGCAATAGACTTAGCACAGGCCTGTAGTAAGTGGTCAGTAAATGATAGCTAATAAAATAATAATAAACCAAGAAGCGTTTTCAGGGGATCAGTGGGGCAGGGTTCGATAACTGACTACTTTTCATCTGACTGTTTCCTACCCTTGAGGACCACCGCCTGCATGCCTTCCTTTCTGTATTCTTGTTTGGGACAGTATTATCCATCCCAGCACTTGCTGTTTGTATATTACATCACCTCTAGTCCAGTATTCTCTGAATCCCACCTTGGTCTCAAGCCAGGACATCATGCCAATACTTCAAACTCTACATTTCAGAAACTAAGCTTCATAAAGAAATAGAGAAATAAGAATAATGTATAGGTTTGAGGGGTGAGATGATGGGGGATGAGTTTTAATGATTCTAAGATGAGGGATCATGCCACTGGATATGTTTAGCAGAGAGTTAGAGATTTGGAACTGGTGGCTGAAGCTAAAGTTTCAAATTTAGGAGTTGTCTACTTAGAATAGGTGAAACCGAGAATAAATGTGATTGTCAAGGGAGAGAGAAGAGGGGTAAGGTGCTACATCTTAAGGAACTATGTCATTAGCATGGCTTGAGGGTGAAGAGGTACAGCATAGAGATGGGACAGATCAGGGACGTAGGAAGAGTGCCACAAGAGTTCTGGGGGAGGAGGAATTTCAGGATGGGGTTGGCAGACTACACTGCCTTGTGTTGCAGGAAAGCTGTGGCAGGTAGTTGAGGACTGAGACCTTCATCATGGGAAAGTCCATTTCAGCACAGAGAATGGCAGCGAGGTTGCAGGGAAGGAAAGGAGCCGTGAGAAAGTCAAGTGAGGCATGAGTTGCCATCTTGAAAAGTGAAAGAGAGGCCTGTGATGAATGACTTACCTAGGGGCAGGTTTTGTCCGTTATCCTGTTTTGCTTTGTTTTCAACATCTTGGTGTGTTTGCAGGGGCCATGGGCCATCAGGAGGACAGAGTGAAGTGATGAAAGGAGGACGATGAAGCAAGGTCCTGCGGGAGGCAGGAAGGGACAGGATCAAGGGAGAAGGGAAGTTTGCTTTGGAAAGGGTGAGGCACACTTCATCCTGTGAAGTCAAAGGGAAAGAGGCGGGGGTGAAGGGAAATTTAGAACTGAGTAATGAAAGGCACTTCGGTTCTATTAAGTTGTACACAGCTGAACTGTCTCAGTGAAGTCACAGTCATTGTCATGGGTGAAGCAGACAGATGTGGCAGGAATGAAGACCGTGTGAAGGATTTAGAATAGCCACTGTAGGGAATGTAGAAGGAAGGAGTCAAAAAGGTGTAAATTAAAAAAAATTACTAACCAGCATCAGTTAGCCAACAGAGATGAGCCAGCATGCATTTTAATGGTTGAGAATCTGCTTTGTCACAGGCAGACATGAGTAAGATGGTACCCTCAGAGCTCACAGCAGAGTTGGAGACACAAATAGAGGAGCAGGGCTGGCTGGTTAGCTCAGTTGGTTAGAGTGTGGTAGTGGTAACAATGAGGTCCGGGGTTCAAGCCCTGTACTGGTCAGCCACCAAAAAAACACAAATAGAGGAATGCTGTGATGAGTTAGCTTACGGAGTATGTATGCGGTGCTGTGAGATCACAGAGGAGCAACCCCAAAGTCAGACTTAAGGAGGGAACAGTGGGGAGGAGGGAGCACGTTCTGAGGAGCAGGACAGTAGGTGACAGCTCAGCTGCGCCCTGATCTGGAAGGTGGAAGGGTCGGGGTGAGTCAAGTATTCCCAGGACAGGGAGTATCAGAACCAAAGGCTTTTGGGGGAGACTGCAAGGCAGAGGTCTACAGTCCACCTGCTTTAGAACTGCCCAGACGCTTATGATGCGGATACCGAGCCAGGCACCACTCTAGACTGACAGAACAGAACTCTGGGATGGCACCCAGGAATCTGCATTTTTAACCAGTTCCCCAGGTGATCCTATAGATAACGTTTACTGAATACTTATATATTGCAGATGCTAATTAGGTCGTCACAATAACCTGTGAGGTAGGATGAGGACAGTGGGACACAGAGAAGTCATTTGGCCAAAGTCACGTAGTTAATGAGTGGTGGAGCTAGGGCTCCATCCCATCCGTCAAGAATATCGCTTGTTTGGGGAGCCGCAGCTACTTCTCTTTGGCCGGCACATAAGGGCAATCATAGGAGATAAGGCTAGGGGAGAAGTAGGGGCCATGTTAAAAAGCTTAGATTTTGGCTTTGAGGTGTCGTGAGTGACTCTTTCAGTAATGCATACACAGTGAGAATGAGAGCAGAGAAAGCAGGTATTGACTTTTTAGATTTTCAGTGTACCCGACTGCCATTTTAACCTCCATTAGTCCTGTCCCAGTCTGATTTCATTTCTTCATCTTCCACAAGTCATCCCCTGCTAGACTGAGCTCCTGGATGCCAGAGACCACGTCTCACTCATCTGTGTGCTCTGTTGTCTAGCAGTAACTATTGTGTTTAGTTGTGCGTCATGCACTTTTTTGTGTGTTTCTATCACTAGAAATTAAGCCTCATGCAGGAGGGACCAGGCATGTTTTGTTCATTGTGGTTGCCCTAGAACCTGGTACGCAGGAATCAGTCAATAAATAGATGTTGAATGATGAAACTTTATCCACATGTGTCCTGTCTCATTTGGAGTCAGAGTCAGGGTTTTTGAAAGGGCCTGTGAGGCTCAACATGACCTGACCCTCAGTCATCTCCTCCCACTGACTCAGCCACTCTTGAGCCCAGCAAGTCCCTACCTCAGAGACTTCATGCTTGCTGGTGTTTCTGCCCCACATACCCGCCCACTCTTTCCCTCAGGTCTCTGCTAAAGTAGCATCTTAGAGAGGCACGAAGGCAGGAATGAGTGGACAAGCTGCTTGTGATGCCTCTTTTATCATTGTCTGGTGGTAGTTGTTTTGACTTGTACCTTATCTCCCCAAATAGGCTCCTAATTTCCATCAATTTCTGAATCCATGACCTTTATACAGGTGTTCAATAAATACAGATATTATCTTCACCAGTTGGCTTTTTATTTTCTTTTAACCTTATATATGTTTACGTATGTGGTTTTTGGTTTGTTTTTTTTTTTAATTCAATGTATTCCTAAGTAGACACAAGAGACGTACATATAGTACTATTAAGATCATATTCTAGGTTTGCACTGTCAGATATGCTGGCTATTTAAATATAAAATTAAAGTTTCAGTTCCTTGGCCACATCTCAAGTACTCACTGGCCACATGTGGCTGACGGCTACTGGATTAACAGAGCAAACAGAGAACATTTCCATCACAGCAGACAGTTCTATTGAATAGCACTGGTGTAGATGCTTCAGAAACAGTTTTGCGTGTGGGTGGGTATGTTTGTGCATAACTGTGTTAGAGAGTTATGACAGTGAAGCACCAGTCATTCGGTGGGTTTTCGTGCCATTTAGTTTCCAGTGATGTCATTAAGAATGTCTGATCAATCTGCATTCTCTGCTGTAGGTCTCTTGAATGGTTTAGCATGGACCCCGTTGCTACGCACAGCTGCCACCTCCTCCAGCAACTGCACGAGCAGCGTATTCAAGGCCTGCTTTGTGACTGTATGTTGGTGGTGAAAGGAGTCTGCTTTAAAGCTCATAAGAATGTCCTAGCAGCATTCAGCCAGTATTTTAGGTACGTATTCTAGGCTTCATTCTTCAAACTGTAAGGGGAAAAAGCTCTTCTAGTATGGAAGTACTTTTGGCCATATTTTGTTTTCTCCTTGGATTTCACTATCCTTATCTTTTATAGCACAGTGGGTTTTATGGGGTTTTTTAAAGATTTAATTTTTTTTATTATTATTATTTTTCCTTTTGTATTTAGAGTAACCTGAAAGGAGAAGAGGCTCTTAACTAAAATGTATTTGGGATGATTGAAAGTATTTCAGCACTTTGTCTATTAATAATTCGAATTAATGTCAGTCTTCTATATATATTTCTCATCCTTTCAGGATAAAATGATTGAGAAATTAAATTCCTAGTAAGAATTTTTCTGTGGTAAGAAATCAGACAGGGGAAGATATCCTATGTACTGTTTTTTGTTTGTTTTTTTAATTAAAGCATTTTAGTTTTTGTTTCTCATCTGAGTACTCTAAGAAAACCTTAGGTCTGAACTTAAGTTGGTTATCCCTTGTGGCACTACAGCTAACGTCAGAATCCTGCTCACGGTGCCAATTGTGTTCTTCTACCTGCCCATAATCCTGCACCGACTGGGCCAGTTGTCAAGCTAGGGCTGGGTCTGGTGCTCACAGACCCCTCAAGCCCATTCACAGACTCTTCACATGCCAGGCTGGGTCACCAGACCCCTCACATGCAGGTCTGTGAGCTAGATAACCGGTCCTTGGAAGCCGTAGGTTCAAAAGCATGGCTGCAGAGAGCAGTGGATGCCCCAGGCAGACGCCAGCCAAGGTGGCGGTGCTGCGTAGGCGCACCAACTCCACCCACACACAACCTATTCACAAAGAATGTGCTGCACAACCCCCAACCTGCCCTGAGGCGAAGGACCTGACTAAACTATTCCAAAATCCCTGTATCATTTTTGTTTATAGACCCTACATAATACCAGTCACTTGTGTCTCAACTTATTTAACATTATTAGAGTTAAGTATTCTACGTAAGTTAATTTTCTGATTAACAGATTTATCTCTCTTTAAACACCAAAGCCTCATTTTTTAAAGTACTTTTGTTTCCAAAATATATACCTTTTACTGCTCCAGTAAACAACTTATGGAACATGATTTATTCTTTCTTTTATAATCTTGAATCATCAAATAAAGTTTCAGTTATCATATATACTATATTACATATTATAACTAATGAGCTCATTGAGGTCAGTAGCAGTTTTTGTTCCTGTGTACAGTGGTCCCAGACTCTTGGGCTTTGCTAGCACCTGTTTCTTCTGTCTTCCCAGGACAGTTAGGTTTGAATATTGTGATATGTTGCTGTTTTGATCTTAAATAAGATTAGAATTGAAGGCTGTTTTGGGGAAACCAGACTATATTTGACAAAATGTCTTCAACAGGCTTGTGAGACAGTTTACCTAACTCAGCTTATTTTATACACAATACCAATCCGTGCACCTCTGCACTTGACTTGTACCAAAAATAAAGTGCCCGGGCTTTATGGTGCTTTTTTTTTTTTTTTTTTTTTTTTTTTAACTCAGGGCTTTTTTC